>NC_057419.1:47398392-47411151 GCF_019320065.1 Cervus canadensis
ACACGTTTCTCTTTCTTAACAAGAAGTTTCTGACTAATCTTGTTATCTCAAGACAGATGTTATGGAGTGGGTCTGGTAAGACCTCTCTATTGTTAGTTCTAAACTCGTTAATTTAAGATCTATGTTGTGGGAGTGGGTCTGGTAAAATTATATAAGGCCTTGATAAGACTAGCAAGGGGGGCATTCTCTGTCCCCTTCTGATGTCTATCTCAGAAGCTTTCTCTGCCCTTTCTCACTGTAATAAAACTTCTGCCACACAAAAGCTGTGAGTGATCAAGCCTGGTCCCTAATCCCGAAGCTAAATCTTCTTCGGAGATCTGACATCGTTCACAATAAGCTATCAGATCCTGGGTTTGACCTGTTTTCTGATCAGTGTTTGTTGTTGTTGTTGCTGTTTAATTACTAAGGCATGTCTGATTCTTTGCAACCCCATGGACTGCAGCACTCCAGGCTTCCCTGTCCTTCACTGTCTCCCAGAGTTTGTTCAAACTCATGTCCATCGAGTCAGTGATGCCATCCAACTATCTCATCCTCTGTCATCCCCTTCTCCTCCTGCCCTCAATCTTTTCCAGCATCAGGGGCTTTTCTAATGAGTCAGCTCTTTGCATCAGGTAGCCAAAGTATTGGAGCATCAGCTTCAGCATCAGTCCTTCCAATGAACATTCAGGGTTGATTTCCTTTCAGATTACCTGGTTTGATCTTGCTGGCCAATGGACTCTCAAGAATCTTCTCCAGCACCACAATTCTAAAGCATCAATTCTTCAGCTTTGGCACTTAGCCTTCTTTATGATCCAGCTCTCACATCTGTACATGACTACTGGAAAAACCACAGCTGATCACTATTACTGTGTAACAAACTGCTCCCAAAGTTAATCAAGTAAAACAACCACCATTTTATTACCTTCATGGATTCAGTGGGTCAGGAATTTGGTTAGGGCACAGTGGGGATGGCTTGTCTCTGCTCCATGATATCTAGAATATCAATTGGAAAGAATAGAGGGCTGGTAGTGACTCAGTGGCTGGAGGCTGGGGCCACTGAAAGCTTTGTTCTCTCACGCGTAGAGCCTGGGCTATCTGTCAACATGGCGGCCTCAGCACAGTCAAACTTCTTACATGGCAGCTCAGGGCTCCAAGTGCAAGGGATCCAGTGACAAGGTGGATGGTGCATCACCTTTTATGACCCAGTCTTGAAAAATCACTGTGGCGTTCACAGTCCTTTATCATCAAAGAAGTCCTAAGCCCATCTGGACTCAAGGTGAGGAAAACTGGACTCCACCTCTTGGGAGGAATGTCAAAGTCACAGTTGTAGGGGAGGATATGCGATGGGATACGTTGTTTGGCCATTCAGAAGAATTTTCCACACACTTAGTGGCTTACCCCATGTACAATTTTACCATTCCTGTGGGCCAGGAACTAGAACACAGCTTGGCAGAGTTCAGTCTCCTCATCTGTGAAGGGCTTGTACTAAGCATTATAAGAATCAATGGTACAAACAGGGGATACCAAAAAGAGTTACATGAATGGTTCTTATTATTCTCCAACTAGATGGTAAAATTCCCGAGGTCAGAGACACTGGATTGTATTCATTTCGGATGCACCACGGGACCTAGAACAGAATTAAGCACACAGTTGCATGTCAAGGTAAGTTGGCTAGATGCACTGAGGGATGGATAGATGGACGAAGGGTGAAGACTTTAGTTCCAAGAAGATTTTGAGAGCCTATCAAGGACTAGGAGGGGGAAAGACAGCCAGCGTGTCTCTGTACTATCACGGGCAGGAAAGCTGGCCATTAGTATGAAATATGACAAACTTATTTTGTCTCCTTCCTCTTGCAGATCGCCTGAATGTCTCTGGGTAAAAGGTGCAGTATCACGGTTACAACTGGGCCTTTGAGGTCAGACTGACTTTAGTTTGAACCCTGGTTCAGCCCTTTTCAAGCCAAGTGACCTCAAGCAAGTTATCGAACCTCTGCACCTTCAGGTTTCCCAGTAGTGAAATGAGGGTTGTGGAAGAAGTATTGACAAGGTATGTGAGACAGCTCAGGGAGTCCACGTGGATGCACGTCTAGCAGCAGCTGCTACTGTGAAGGCTACGAAGGTACAGGGTGTTGAAGCTCAGGCTCCAGAAACAGTTGCCTGGTTCAAAAGCTGACAGCACCACTTGCTGGCTGTGTGACCTCAGGCAAGTTACATAACCTCTCTGGTCCTCCTTTCCTCGTATGTGAAATGAGGATAATAAATTTATAGGCTTCACTGAACAGCTGTCGAGGATAGTAAGATAGGATAGTGCTTAGAATAGCACAAGGCCCATGGCAAGTACTCAGTGACTATTAGTTGTTGATGGCTTGCTTCATCATCTGCTTTTCTTCCTTCTCCTCTTCCTCCTCCTTGTCCTTTTCCTTCTGTGTATAGTGGGCTCCTTTCGGTTAGCTGTCTGAATTCTCTGCTGCTTGTATTGCAACAGCCCCTAAAAGTTGTCTCAGACCCTCCTCCTCGACTCAATTCAACAAACATTTAGCCTCCACTCAGCTGCTCCAGTCAGAAACCAAGGACCCAAAGCTGGCGTCTTCCTCTCCTTCACCCATCACTTTACAACCACCACCAAGTCCCATCAGCGCTCCCTCCAGGGTGTCTGGAACCTGCCCACAGCTCTCCACCTCCATGACATCACACCGTCCCAGCCACCATCATCTCGGCAGGACAGAACCATCGTCCCTAGGTGTTCTTACATTGTCTTCTATGATCTGCTCTCCACTTAGCAGCCAGAGCAGTCAGTGTCATTAGCACTCCCCTACTTAAACCATCCTGATGGCTTCCCACTCCACCAGGCAGAAAACCCAAACTCCTAAGCACAGCCCTCAGGGCTCTGCATCCAGTTCCTTCTATCCTCACCCTGACTCCTTAATAAGCCAAGCCCCTGCCGGCCTCAGGCCCTTTGCACCTGCTGCTCCTTTTGTGCCAAATGTCTTTACATCCCCCACCACCCCCAGAAAACTTCTCATCCTTCATTCTTCCACTTTATGTAGCAACTGGAGAGAAACTCCACCCCCCAACTCTCCATTTAAAATAGATCCCTTTGTATCTTCTTTGACAGCCTGTTTTGTTCCGAAGTGTGGTAACACCACTATTTGTAGTCAAATATTTCTGTTTGTGGACTTTTGATCACCTCCATGAGATTGTCAATTCTATAAGGCCAGGGAAGAGGGGCATTCCTAGTTTGACATATAGCTGGCCCTCAATATTCAATGAGTGAATGAAAGTATTTACAATTTCCTAGGTCCTTTCTGAACAGTTTCATCTAGTACTTAGCAATTCCTACTAAGAAACACGCTCAGAGAGGCAGAGAGAAATTTGGTCAAGGTCACCCAGCTAGTGACTGGTGGAACCCATAGGGAGAGCCTCAGCCTAGGCCAAGAGCATGCCCCTCCCAGAGCAATCCACACGCAGTGACCACTTGATATGGGGTGTAAAGGTCTAGTCATCTTGCCTCAACTTGTTGCATCACTGACAGGCCATTCGAGCTCCAGAGCTCCCTGTGGGACCACCAAGGGTGTCTCCAGGCCTACATAACAACTCAAACTCTCCTCCTGCCCTCTCCCGCTTCCTCCCCCCAGCCCCCACCAAAGGTACAGATCTCAAGGGTGTTCCCTAGTAGACGTTCCACTTGCTAAACTCCATCTCAGAGTCAGCTTTCTGGGACATCCAACTTGTGACACTCAGTCTCCAGACTTTCCCATTATCTATTTAGCTTTTGCACATAGTTAATGTATTTTTACCAAGGGCAGTCCACCCCCCAACTTTTTTTTTTTCTTAAAGCGAACAATCTGCAATTTCTGGAGCTTACTCATTCCTGAGTCTGGGTTCTCCAACTTGAGTGTGTGAATGGACTTGTTAAAACACAGACTGCTGGGCCTCACACCCAGAATGTCTGATACACTGGGTCTGGGGTGGGGCTCCTGGAATGCGCATTTCTGATTTGTTCCAGGTGATGACGAGGCTGCTGTCTAGGGACTGTGTTGTGAGAACCACTGGTATAGTGAAGTGAGAAACAGAAATTGTGAAGGTCTCATCTTTGTCCTTCGGTTTCCCTGGTGGCCCAGATGGTAAAGAATCTGTCTGCAATGCAGGAGACCCAGGTTCAATCCCTGGGTCAGGAAGATGCCCTGGAGTAGGAAATGGCAGCCCATTCTAATATTCTTGCCTGGAGAATTCCATGGACAGAGGAGCCTGGCTGGCTACTGTCCATGGGGTTGCAAAGAGTCAGACATAACTGAGTGACTAAAACTTTCACTTTTTTCACTTTCATCTTCATTCTAGTCTCTGTGGTCCCTTAGTAAGGTAGCCCCACAAAATTCCCTTCTAACTGAGAACTGACATTTAATAATGTCTGAATCTTTAAAAAGAAGTCTGGCCTGAGTAGACCCTTGGGCAAGGCAGCCAGGAGACTGAACACAAGGAAGTTGCTCTTTCCCCAAGTTTTCATCCATCTAGAACCCTGACTTCTATTTCGCATTCAATTCCCCTCCATCCTACTTCCAGCCCTCCTGAGCCCCACCTTCTCAGGAAACCATCTCTCCAGGCATGTGTGCACCAGACACTCCAGGCAAAGCCACTGACTGTTCTAATCTATACTCTGCGTTCCTTAAGCTGGAAGTCTCCAGAAGAGTGACAAGAAAACAGCCAAGAGGTGGGCCGAGGCTCAGGCAACTAATTGAAGAATGACTCCTCTGCGGGGTGTTAATACCTTGCAAAGAAGTGAATCCACTGGCATTTTTTTTTTTTTTTAGAGTTTAATAAAAATATATATGCACCGTGAGAAAATCATAGCAATAATTCCTTGCACCTTTGTTCCAAGAAGCCCAAAGCACTCCCCATATATTATCATATTCATTATCCTATTTTCTTCACGTTTCTCATTAATTTTTTTCTGAGGTGATATATTAATATGAAATTCTAAATCACATTAAGGAGACCATGAGCCCAACTCGTTCTCCTCACCCTAACTCCACCTTTCTCTTCTCCCCTTTCCATCTATCATCCTCACTGCCCCTTCCTCCTCCCACCCAGGGGAGGGTAAGTCTGAGGTGTGTAAGCAGCTGATGGGGTTGGTTAGAAGACTGGAGGAGGGTGGGGATCAAAGTGCTGCTTTGCCAGTGGGCTGTACTGCCAGGCCTCCTCCACAGGACCACTTGATTAGACCAGGACTCTGGTGCCCCTTGGGAAAGAAGCTGCCTGGCAGCCCAACTCCCCTTAACGGTGTAAAACCTACTCCCCCCGCCTCACATGCAAGAGGGAAAGAATCAGGCTCATTACAGATATTATCATGCAACACTTCATATTTCAAAGAGCTTTATAATCGCTAATTAGTTATTGCCAGAGAATATGGAAATGGCACCTTGCTGGAATCCCGCAGACTGGAGACCAGACTTCCACAGTGCTGCCTGGCCAAGTTGGGCCTGCCCCACGGTCTCAGGAAGTGGGGCCGACTCCAGGGCAAAAAGCACTAGGCTTTTAGTCCTGGCCAAAGTGGTTCTCAGCTTCCCTGGTGACTCAGATGGTAAAGAATCTGCCTGCAATGCAGGAGACCCGGGTTCGATCCCTGGGTTGGGAAGATCCCCTGGAGAAGGGAATGGCAACCCACTCCAGTATTCTTGCCTGGAGAATCCCATGGACAGAGGAGCCTGGTGGGCAACAGTGCATGGGGTCGCAAAGAGTCAGACACGAGTGAGCAACTAACACTTTCACTTCCTTTCAGTGTGGTTCTCAGTGGATGCTCCTGGGGTCAGCAGACTGCATCCTGTCTGCGTAGGAAGAATACAGAGATGGGCTACTGCTTCAGGTGGTAAAAGAAAACATGCAGCTGAAAATTAAAACAGCAGTCTCAGCCAGCAGAGGCAATGAAGCCTATGCCCTTCCCACTGTGCTGAGTTCAGTTCTCAAGCTGATGACTGGAATGGGCCTGGGGTTCACATGCAGTGATGCCTGCATGCACAGCAATGGCAAGCTCGCTCCAGAAGCCTCCTGAAGATCTCAAGGGCACACAGGTGTTCTGATGAGGGGGTGGAAGAGCCCTGTTCCTTTTCTTTCTGGCTCTGGAATTGCAACCACGGGGCTAGGATGGACCACAAGGGCCTCTCCCTCTCCTACTCTGACCTGTATCCTCTCTATCCAGTCTAATGCCACTTTCAAAAACAGCTCTTCGAAGGAAGTTAACATCTACAGTCTGTAGCCCCCTCCAGAGAAAGGAGGGGTGAGGAGCAGCCTCATTCACCCGGGATAACCTCGATCTCATTTGAATTTCATTACAAATCCACTCAGAAGCCGGAGTCAGCAGGGGCCTGCAGGAGGCGGGCCCTGGCCAGGCTGACTCAGCCTTCTAGGAGGGACTGTCTTGGGTCAGAGGGGAGAATGGAGGCAGGGAGCACTTTTCCCTAAGACTCCATCCCTCGTCTTTCCTGTGAATGGGGACAGGGAGGCACTGGCTGAACGAAAACTCTGAGTGAGGGCCGCAAAAGCTTTCCTTCCAGCAAAGCTGGCCCACCCAGCTCAGATTGGGACGCAGACTGGGGAACCACTCTAGTTTCCAGAAATTCCACCGCTCCCTGTGTGTGGGAAGCTTGGGGGTCACTCCAACTGCTGGGGAGTGATCAGTAATCTGAAACATGGATGTCCCCAGCTTTCCACTCTTCCTGGCCATGAGACATGCAGAGGCCACTCAGTGGCCTTGTCATTGTACTTCCCCTAATAACTCCGGTGTGTGTGCCAAAGCTGAGTGACCTTGAAGGGATGGAGACACGCATCTGCTGGGATTAGGCCTCTGTCTTTTGGAAGCTGTGTCTATACCCAAGACTTTGCATCTGTTGGGTTCCCTATCAGAAGCTGTCTGTTCTTAGCATGAAACTGTGCTGTGAAAGAGATTGATGTGCCCCTGGACCTAATTTCTCAGCACACCAGCAGGAGAGGAGGCACTTGCCCTTGCCTGCATTGCAGATGGCAGCCCTGGTAATGAAAATGCACCGAGGTCCAGACCATTTGGCAGGGACAGGGATGTGGGGCTGGGGCCTTGGACCACACAGAGAGGTTTCCCCAGGCCTTTGGGCACAAGCACTTATGCAATTGGGTCCTCTTAGGACAGGACAGCTGGCCCCTCCTGCTTCTCCTCTCTGCCTTAGTTTCATGCTGAGGCAACTGGCTGGGAGTTCAGTTCATTCAGTTCAGTTGCTCAGTCTCGTGTCTGACTCTTTGCGACCCCAAGAACTGCAGCACACCAGGCTCCCCTGTCCTTTACTATCTCCCGGAGCTTGCTCAAACTCATGTCCATCAAATCGATAATACCATCCAACCATCTCATCCTCTGTCGCCCCCTTCTTCTCCTGCCTTCAATCTTTCCCAGCATCAGGGTCTTTTCCAGTGAGTTGGCTCTTTGCATCAGGTGGCCAAAGTATTGGAGGGTCAGCTTCAGCATCAGCTGGGAGATTCCAGCCAAGGTCTTCCTGCAGAGCTTAAACTACCACTGCGGTCCTCTTAGCACAATTCCCCATCCCTGAAGTCCTAGAAGTCAAAGATGTCTCCCCTGGTGAGGGGTGGGGAAATCTGATCTTATTCAGGATTCCTTCCTCTCCCTCCCACTACACAGAACTGCCAGGAGTTTTCCAGAACCCAGACTTCCTTTCCAGCTTTGTCCCCTTCGGACACTCCAAGCAAACAAAATACGCTTCCATTCCAAAGGCGACCCAGAGCCTTGCGTCTCAGCTCTGTGGGCAGCTGGAAGATGGGTCCCGTGAAGATGGGGTGCACACAGCCCTCAGCCTCCCAGCTCTCCAGCTCCAGCTTTCAGCCACCTGCATCACTGTGAGAACAAAGTGTCGAATGAGCTGGCAGGAAAAATTCCTTCCTGATCTGTTCAAATCTACTCTGCTCCCTGTTACAGATACTGCTGGGCATGCAGGTGCACATCTGCTCCAGGCACGCCCTCCAGTGCACACACACGCACACATGCTCTGGTGGTGCCCTCGGCCCTGACATACCTCCAGCTTTAGATCTGCATCCTATCACACCTGGGTAACTGTCAGGAGCGGAGTGCTGATGGAGGGAAGGGAAAGGGACCATGCCCTCCACCATTCCAGCTGCTCCCTCTTTGGGCAGAAGGAAGGGTCCCCTGTCCTGTCCTGTCTCCCAACCAAGGGCAGGTAGAAATTTAACTTTTGGAAAATTAGAAGAAGAAAGGAAGGAGAAGGAGCAAGAAGGGCAGGAGGAGCCTGGAAGCTGACCTCAGAGGTCTTCTCTGACATCATTAGGGAGACACGATGCGGGGAAAGGAGAGGTTTGGGAGTCAGGAGGAGGCTTCCCAGGTGGCGCAGCGGTAAAGAAACCACCTGCCAATGCAGGAGATGCAGGAGCCTCAGGTTCAATCCCTGGGTCAGGAAGATCTCCTGGAGGAGGAAATGGCAACCCACTCCAGTATTCTTGCCTAAAAAAATCCCATGGACAGAGGACCCTGGCAGGCTATAGTCCGTGGAGTCACAAAGAGTCAGACACGCCTGAATGACTGAGCACACATGGGAGTCAGGAGATTTCCTGCAGGGACCTTTGGCCAGGAGGTCACTTAACCTCTCCAAGTCTCAGTTTTCCTCCCTCTAAAGTGGTAGAGAAAGGAGGATAATGACACTTGTCTTTTGGAGGTGCTGGGAGGAAGAGCAATAATGTTTCTAAGGAGCCTGGAACAGACGGGGTCCTTGACAAATGGCTGCTATTATCACACCGCCTGAATGAGAAGGGATCTTGGAAGGTGTCAGTTCTGGGCTCCATTCACAGGGGACACATGGTGATATGCTGCCTTCCTTCCCTTACAGCAGAGCCGGGCCCCTGATGACTCATTCTAGCTATTCAGTCACCTGGGCGATGGTGGGAAGAGTGGCAGGGGTTGTAGGTTACACTGTCGCCCACAAGGATGAGCGCTGGGGGAGCTCAGCATACAAGGTTAAGGCAGTGCTGTGGGCGGATCCCAGGAAGCGCTCCAAGGAGAGAAGAAATGCACAGTATTTACCGCCCCGATGACTTGAGGTTTGGCCAGAGCCACCAGCAGGACCAGGGACACAGGAAGTCATGGGCATGCAGCCCATCCATGCAGCGAAAGGGTAGAGAGAAACACCAGGTTTGTGGCCACCTGCCCAAGAGAAATGGGATTGCTTCTCTGGCTGCTGTCTTGACAAAGTGTTTCCAGATCATTCTCTCATCCTTTCTCTGAGCCTCTGGGGTGTCCTGATTGAGCACAGGGAGGCTGTCAGGGTGGTGGGTAAGGATCCGGATTCTGGAGGCAGACCTCTTGTGCTTGAATTCTGCCTCTCCGACTTACCAGCTGTGTGATTTCATTTCAGTGTGCTTCCGGTTTCCTTCTCTGTAAAATGGGAGGACTTAGCGCCATGCCAGATCCGTGGTAAGCGCTCTTGCAATACTGGCTTTAATGATTACATTCCTTGGCCAGTTGCCCAGCATTGGGAACACTTTTCAGGAAGAGGGCGGGTCAACTCGGGCTTTCCTGCTGATGCAAAGGGCAGGGAGTGTGGGGCCCAGGCGCGGAGCCCCCCATCACTTAGCTTCTTGCAGCCACGTGGATCTGCAGCGCGCTCCTCCCTAGGCCATTCTCCCCGGGGGCGGGTGGGGGGCGGGTGCTGCCTAGCAGCAGGCTGCTCCCCGAGTCACGATCCACTGATCCCCTCCAGCCGCGCTTTCACTCAGCTCCAGGCCTGTGCCCTCTCTCGAGCTAGACTGCCACTCCGAGGCGGATCCGGGTACCGCCTCAAGTCTGTCCTGGCTGCTCTAAAGCCCCCGCGTGCTCAGCGAGCCAAGCAACCCGAGCAAGCGAGCGCCGTCCTGGGACTCAGGGCAGCGCAGGGTGGCCCTTCCCGTTCCCCTCCCACAGCAGGAGTGGGGGCGTATCAGTCGGAAGCTGAGATGCTGCCTTCTCCGGTACAGTGCTGAGCAAGCCCGGAGCCCTTGGGCTCAGAGAGACAAGACTTTGGCTCATCTAGGGGAAAGGGCTGGGGAGTGGGTGGCAACCCTCTGGGAGTCAGGGAGCCGTTGAGGGGGTGAAGGCGTCTTAAGGAAGAAACGTAATCGGAAGATGATGGAGAGAAAGGGGAAGGATGTGGGTGAAAATGGGGAGAGGGGAGAAAGGAGGAGGAAATGAAGGTGGGGGAAGTGGTCCAAGAGGAGAAGGGAACAGGAGGGGAAGGGGAAGTGGGACCATGGGATCTAGGAGGAGAGGAAGGGGCAGGATGGAAGGGGGAAAGGATGGGAAATCTTGGGCTCTGCTTCTTGTCTGCTATCACCCCAGCACCCCAACACTCCACTACACACATTTCCAGGAGGGATTTTGTAAAAAGGAGCCACGGGGAAAGAGGACTCTTGAGAAAAGCCAGGTGTGCATGAGCTCTGAAGTGGCACAACCCTTGACCTTGGACATCTGAGGGGCTGGATGCAAAAGTCCTGTGCCCCCCTGCCTCCCTCCCCCAGGGAAAGTCAATGAGTCCAAGTTCAAATCCCTCTTCTGTCTAGGAGGTTCGCTGGGCATATGACCTTGGAAGCAGGTGGCAACTTGCCCTGAACACTAGCTATCACATTTATAAAAGGGGGATGATTTAAATGCCTGCTTTGCAGGGTTGTTAAAATTAAATTAGGTTAACCAAAGAAAGAAAGAAATGGAAAGGCCTTGATCTCAGTGGTCATGACCTAGCATTTCATGGAGTGCTTGGAGGAGAAGCACATTGGTGCCCAGCCTGAACTGGAACACCCATCCCCCAAGTGCTGTGTGTTAACTGACCCCTTCTCACATGAACACCCCTTTGCCCCCCAAAAGTTTGGGAGATAATCACCTCTGCCCCCTGGGCCTGGGGCTACCGACAGCCAATGTCTCTCTAGGCAGGGCTTGGAAGTGGGTACAAACCCAAGTAGTTTCCTCAGGGTGAGCAATTCCAGAACTTCCCAAGGAATCAGGCTGAATGAAGACTTACCTGAACTCACATCCTTTCAGCTTTCCCCTGCCCCATCCTCCTTCCCTTGCTTCCTCACAGACTTCTCCACTCACACCTCAATTCCTGGCTCAGGCTCTGCTTGCTTCTAGGGAACCCCACTTAAGACAACACCTTCCTGAGGATTAGTTGTCAATCTGCTTAGACCAAAAATGGGCCCAAGATTGGCAACAGGGACCCCTGGAGCTAGAAGGGAGGGATATCTCCCAAGGCTATGTTTCCTGGGACATCAGGCAGCCACCAGCCCTTGCAAACAGGGCTGACACCATACCTTGAATATTCCAAAATGGCCACCAAGGAGCCTCAGGTAGGGAGGCTGGTGGAAGGGGAGGCGGTTGATCTTGGGGGCTTGCAGAGATGGGGGAGTTTGGGAGTAATTTAAAGGATGAGAAGGAGTCAGGGCACACTTGAATGGGGGAGGTGCCCACAAAGCTTCCATTTTGTGTGCAATTAGTCTAGGGATGCCCTCATTTGCATAAGGTTCATTAATTTGCATAAAATTGCTTGAGGCCCTAACCACCAGTACAGAAAATAAAATAACATGAATCAATTAGCGAGACTGACTGTGATTGGAAGAAGCCTGGCGTTAGGGAATCCTTCTCCTAACTCAGGAGCACCGGGTTAGCAGGAAGGCTACTGGAAGGTGACCCCTCCAGACCACCTCAGCTGCCCCCGGGAGGGGAGCTCTGCCCTTCCCCTGCCCTGCAGAGGGATGGGGGTGTTCCTGGAAGTAGGGGCACAGGAGGGGCCTGAGCGGACAGGAGCACCAGACTCCAGCTAAGTGGAGGACATGTGAAAGGACCTCAGGGATGATAAGGATGCGAAGAGATGGGTCCAGTGCAGGAAAGAAGGGGTGCTTATCTTCCCAGCCCCCATGTTTATTGAGGGCCTTTTCTGCCTCTGGCCTGAGCCACACGTAGAGTCTTATTTGGTTCTCATAACAATCATAGGAAATCAGTACAATTACCCCACTGGAGAGATTCAAAAGCCTGAGTTTGGAGGGGTTACAGATTTGCAGTGGCAAATGGCAAACCTGGGCTTGCCCACCTCCAGAGGCCCATGACGAGCCCCCAGCAAGAACAGTGCCTGGCATCCGGCAGGACCGCAATAAATATTTGTTGAATAAGTGACTGATGTATGTGGGGATGAGCTTTGAGGGGAGGTGAAAGTCAAACTGAGGATGCTGTGTGGCAGTTCTTAAAGGAAAACAGGTTAAAAGTGAACCACAGCATGCAATTTCCTTAAGGAAAATAAAAGTAAACCCTATCAATCACCCTGGGAGTCTGTGAAGATGTGGCTAAATCTCATGTCTCCCCCATCATCATTGCCATCAGCTGGCCTTTTGGTTTCTCTTTGGCATCACCCCATCTTATGCTCTCTGCCCATTTTCTGAGCCACGCCTGGCGCTGCCTGACATGCCATACCTTCAGTTCCATTCTGGAACCTTGGTCCTTGCTGAGACAGCCGAAGCCCTAGCGAACTACAGCTGAGAAGCTGAGGTCGTGGTGCCCAGGCCCAGTTCCCACCACTGAAACTATGTGGGCTCTTATCTTCCATTTCCATCCACTAGTAAGCCTTCGCTGATGAATCACCAATTTTTCTCTCCATCTTTCCCTTTCTCTCTTCCACTGACCTTACTGCTTTATAAGAACTCTCAGGGATTTTTTTTTTTTTTTTCCTCTGCTCTCTCCCTGAACCTCTTCGTCTCCCAGAGCCACTGTTAATGAATC
>NC_057419.1:47785186-47791190 GCF_019320065.1 Cervus canadensis
TGTCCCCTTCCCCTCCCACCTTCAATCTTTCCCAGCATTGGGGTCTTTTCAAATGAGGCAGTTCTTCACATCAGGTGGCCAAAATATTGGAGTTTCAGCTTCAGCATCAGTCCTTCCAATGAATAGTCAGGACTGACTTCCTTTAGGATGGACTGGTTGGATCTCCTTGCAGTCCAAGGGACTCTCAAGAGTCTTCTCCAACACCACAGTTCAAAAGCATCAATTCTTCTGTGCTCAGCTTTCTTTATAGTCCATCTCTCACATCCATACATGACTCCTGGAAAAACCATAGCTTTGACTAGACGGACCTTTGTTGGCAAAGTAATGTCTCTGCTTTTTAATATGCTGTCTAGGTTGGTCATAGCCTTTCTTCCAAGGAGCAAGTGTCTTTTAATTTCATGGCTGCAGTCACCATCTGCAGTGATTTTGGAGCCCAGAAAAATAAAGTCTGTCACTGTTTCCACTGTTTCTCCATTTATTTGCCATGAAGTGATGGGACCAGATGCCATGATCTTAGTTTTCTGAATGTTGAGTTTTAAGCCAACTTTTTCACTCTCCTCTTTCATTTTCATTAAGAGGCTCTTTAGTTCTTCTTTGCTTTCTGCCATCAGTGTGGCGTCATCTGCATATCTGAGGTTAACACCATACACAAACATAAACTCAAAATGGATTAAAGATCTAAATGTAAAACCACATACTATATAACTCTTAGAGGAAAACAGGCAGAACACTTTGACATATATTGCCACAAGATCCTTTTTGATACATCTCCTAGACTAAAGGGAATAAAAACAAAAACAAACAAATGGTACCTAATGAAACTCAAAAGCTTTTGCATAGCAAAGGAAACCATAGGCAAAAGGACAACCCACAGAATAGGAGAAAATATTTACAACTAATGTGACTGACAAGGGATTAATCTCCAGAATTTACAAACAGCTCATATGGCTCAATATCAAATAAACAAACAACCCAATCAAAAGTGGCAGAAGACACAAATACATTTTTCCAAAGAAGACATGCAGATTGCCAAGAGGCATATAAAAAGATGCTCCACATCATTAATTAGAGAAATGCAAATCAAAACTACAATAGGACATCACCTCACACTAGTTAGAATGGCCATTATCAAAAAGTATACAAACAAATGCTAGTGAGGGTGTGGGGAAAAGAGAACCCTCCTACATTGTTGGTGGGAATGGAAACTGGCACAGCCACTATGGAGAACACTGCAGAGGTTCTTTAACTAAAAATAGAAATACCATGTGATCCAGCAATCACACTACTGGGTATATCCAGAGAAAACCATGGTTCAAATTGATACATGCACCCCAGTGTACATTGCAGTGCTATTTACAATAGCCAAGACATGGAAGCAACCTAAATGTCCATTAATAGATGAATGGATAAAGATGATGTGGTACATATATATAATGGAATATTACTCAGCCATTAAAAAGAATGAAATAAATAGCCAAGACATGAAAGCAACCTAAGTGTCCATTAATTGATGAATGGATAAAGATGATATGGTATATGTATACAATGGAATATTACTCAGCCATTAAAAAGAATGAAATAATGCCATTTGCAACAACACAGATGTACCTGGAGTTTATAATACTAAGTCAGAGAAAGACAAATATCATATGATATCACTTACATGCAGAATCTAAAAACAATGATATAAATAAACTTATTTAAAAAACAGAAACAAACAAACAAACAAAAAAAAACAGAAACAGACTCACAGAAATTAACTTATGGTTACTAGTAGGGAGAGAGAAGATGGGAGGGGCAAGACAGGGGTAGGGAATTCAGAGGTACAAACCACTACGTATAAAATAAATAGGCTACAAGGATATATTGCACAACACAGGGAATATAGCCAATATTTTATAATAACTATAAAGGAAGTACAACCTTTAAAACTGTGAATCACTATATTGTGTACTTGAACCTTATATAATATTTACAACTATACCTCAAAAAAAAAAAAAAAAACTATGGTAATCAAAATAGTGTGGAACTGACAGACCAATAGAACAGAATAGAGAGCCAAGAAATAAACTCATACACTTACGGTCAACTAATATCGGACAAAGGTACCAAGTATATAAAATGGGGATAGAATGTCTCAAAAAATGATGTTGAGCAAACTGTGTATCTACATGCACAGGTATGAAAACTGGACTGTTATACTTTACTCAAAAGTCAAATAAAAATGGATTAAAGACTTACATATAAGACCTAAAACAGTAAAATTCCTAGAAGAAAACAGAAAAAAAGCTTCTTGACATTGGCTTCAGCAATAATTTCTTGAATACGATACCAGTAGTACAAGCAACAAAAGCAAAAATAAACAAGTGGAAGTACATCAAAGCAACAAGAAAAGGCAATCGATGAAATGGGAGAAAATGCCTGCAACCCATAAATATGATGAAGGGTTAATATCCAAATATATAATATATAAGCACACCTACAACTCAATAGCAAAAAACAAAATACTTGATTTAAAAATTGACAGAGGAGCTCAATAGAAATTTTCCCAATGAAGACATACCCATGACCAACAGGTATATGAAAAGGTGTTCAATATCACTAATCGCCCAAGAAATGCAAATCAAACCACAATGAGATATCATCTCAGCTATTAGGATGGCTATTATTTTTAAAGACATAATATTTGCCAGGGGTGTGGAGAAAAATGAACCCTCACCTATTATTGGTAGCAATGTAAACTGGTACAGTCACTATGGGGAAAAGTACGAATGTTCCTAAAAAATTTACAAATAGAACTACCACGACCCAGCAGTCCTACTTCTAGGTTTGTATTGAAAGGGATTGAAATCAGGATCTCAATGAGCTATCTGTACTCCCATGTTCATAGCAGCATTACTCCCAATAGCCAATTCGTGGAAACAACCCAAATGTCTATCATTGGATGCCTGGATTTTAAAATGTGATGTACACAAACAGTGTAATATTTTTTAGCCTTAAGAAAGAAAGAAATTCTGCCATTTGCAACAACATGGATGAACCTGGAGGACAATATACTAAGTGAAATAAGCCAGATACAGAAGGGCAAATACTCCATGATACCACTGCTATTGTGAATTTAAAGTAGTCAAACTCACAGAAGCAAAGTAGAATGGTGGTTGCCAGGGTCTAAGGGAAGGAGGAAACAAGGAGGGATTAGTCAAAAGATAAAAAGTTTCAGTTAGACGAGATGAATAACTCCTAGAATAACAGCATAGAGACTACAGTTAACAATACTGCATAGACTACTTAAAATTTTGCTAAGGGTAGATCTTATTTTAAATGTTCTTATCACAAAAATTAAGTAAGTAAATAAGTCAGTTAGTAAGTTAATAATAGAGTGCAAGAGGGAAAAAAGTATCTTCCCACAAAGAAAATTCCAGGTCCAGATGACTTCACTGGTGAATTTTGCAAAACTTTCAAGAAAGAGATAATACTAGCTCTACACAAAATATTCCATAAAGCTGAAAAAAAAATGTGGGGGCTGCATAATTCCCAAATCATTCTGCAAGGACATTACTCTTATACCAAAACCTAAACAAGATATTAAAGAAAACTACAGACCAATATCCCAATGAACATGGAAAAAAATTCTAAACAAAACAGTAGCAAAGCGAATCCAACAATATGTAAAAACAATGTTTTAACTCATAGTGCTTTATCCCAGGAATTAGCACTTCTCTTCTACCTTGTTCAGAAAGTTCTAGCCAGAACAATCACACAAGAAATGTGTCTGCAACATGGCTGAATCTCAAAATCATTACACTAAAAAACCAATCAGAAAAGATCATATGTTGTATGATTCTCTTTATATAAATGTAAATAACAGGCATAATTAGAGAGACAGAAATTAGATTAGTGGTTGCCTATGGGTGGATGGACGGGGGCATGGATGTTGGGGAGAAACTGAGAGTGTTAAAAGATACAGGGTTTCTTTTTGAGGTGATGAAAATGTTCTACAATTGCTTGTGGCGATGGTCGCACAACTCTGAATATACTAAAATCACTGAATTGTGCAATTTAAATAGGCAAATTTTATCATAAGTGCTTGTTTGTTATTTTTAAAAAGGTATATTTTGTGTCACTGAGTTCTTCTGAGTCTTCCCCCAAGAATGGGTGACTGGAAAAGTGAATAAAATCCTTGTACAGAATAGCAAGAATTCTTTCTCCATTTCCTTGTGTCACATTTTCTTAAGTTTCTTCTGGCTGTAACATTATACAAAGATTTTTTTTTTTGATTCTTTGAATTCTGAGCTTACCTACTTTGCCAAACAGTCATTTCTATTTGACTGAATAGTCATTTCTGTACATGTTAGTATTTTAAAACTCTGTTCCCATAAGCAATTGTTTGCTTTGCCTGGCTATGAGATTGCAAGCTTAAGTCTCTGAAGGGAGTATCCTTGTTTTCAACTTTTCATAGAAGTGTCAGACACAAACAGGAAGTACTCCTATCATAAACATGTTTTTGATGATTTTTGACTAAGTAAACACACTCATATCACTGGCACCAAGATCAAGACAAAGAACTTTCCCAACTTCTTGGAAAATCACTCATGTTCAGAAGAGAGTTTTTTTTTTAACTGTGGTAGAAAACCACATAAAAATTATCATCCTAACTATTAAGTGTACATTTCATTAGTGTTAAGTACATTTGCCCTGTAGTGCAATCAATCTGCAGAAATTTTCATCTTGTAAATCTGAAATGCTATATGCATTAAATAAATCTTTCCATTTTTCTCTTCCCCCCACCATTCTACTTTCTGTTTCTATAAATTTGATTATTTTAGATATTTCATGTAAGTGGATTCATGCAGTATTTGTCTTTTGGTGACTGGCTTCCCTTAGCATGATGTCCTCAATGTTCATCCATCTTGTAGCATGAAACAGGATTTCCCTCCTTTATAAGGCTGAATAATATTCCATTGTATGGGTAGACCACATTTTGTTTATCCATTTGTCTCATGATGGACATCTGGATCACATCCACCTTTTGGCTATTGTGAATAGTGCTTCAGTGAACATGGACATGCAAAAGGAGAAAGTCTTTTAGTACTAAAATATCTAATGTTGATTGATGACATTCATGTCAGGAACTGTTCTAAAGGCTTTATCCCATTTAATTTTCACAGCAACAATATGAATTAGAAAGCACTCTCTTTATCTCCATTTTACAGATTAATAAACTAAGCAATGAGAAGGTTAAGCAGCTTTCCCAAGGTCACCCAGTAGAGTTGGGACTCTCACTCAGTCAGTCTGGAACCAGTACCACACACTTAGCCACCATGCTATGCTACCTCTTGCTTATTTTCTATAATGATGCTATAAAGCAGCGGTCTCCAGCCTTTTCAGCACCAGGGACCAGTTTCATGGAAGACAATTTTTCCATGGACTGGGGAGGGGATGGTGTCTTCAGGATGATTCAAGCACATTATGTTTGTTGTGCACTTTATTTCTATTTTCGTTATATCAGCTCTACCTCAGATCATCAGGCATTAGATCCCAGAGGTTGGGGTCCCCTGTGGTAAGTATCTCCTATGAAGTTTTGCTCATATGTGTGCTCATAAAATGTTCAAGTCTCCTGATTATATGCCCCTTTAATTAAAAACATGAGCATTCCCCCTTGAAGCCCCAAATTTCTTTCAATTTGGACTCATTTACAAACTGCAGTATCATAAGGCATATTTATTAAGTACTCGACCTTCTAGAGCTTCTTTTCTTGTTCTGGCCAAGCATTTCAGATATGCTGCACATTGAAAAGAAGTAATCGAAATTAGCTTCATGAGGTTCATAGCATTACAGGCTTACATCAAGAAACAAGAAAAAAGCCAAATAAATAACCTAACTCTACACCTAAAGCAATTAGAGAAGGAAGAAATGAAGAACCCCAGGGTTAGCAGAAGGAAAGAAATCTTAAAAATTAAGGCAGAAATAAATGCAATAGAAACTAAAGAGACCATAGCAAAAA
>NC_057419.1:47791200-47979403 GCF_019320065.1 Cervus canadensis
CTTTCTAAATTCCATATATATGTGTTAGTATGCTGTAATGTTCTTTATCTTTCTGGCTTACTTCACTCTGTATAATGGGCTCCAGCTTCATCCATCTCATTAGGACTGGTTCAAATGAATTCTTTTTAATGGCTGAGTAATATTGCATGGTGTATATGTACCACAGCTTCCTTATCCATTCATCTGCTGATGGGCATCTAGGTTGCTTCCATGTCCTGGCTATTATAAATCATCTTTGATTTCTTTCATCACCATCTTAATAGTTTTCAGATTACAGACCTTTTGCCTTTTTAGGTAGGTTTATTCCTAGGTGTTTTCTTCTTTTTAATGTAATGGTAAATGGGATTGTTTTCTTCTCTTTCTGGTCTTTCATTGTTAGTGTATAGAAATGCAACAGATTTCTGTGTTTTACTTTTGGATCCTTCAACTTGACCACATTGATTGGTGAGCTCTTGTAGTTTTCTGGTAGCATGTTTAGGATCTTCTATGTATAGTATCATGTCATCAGCAAAGTAACAGTTTTACTTCTTTTCCAATTTGAATTCCTTTTGTTTTTTGTTCTCTGATTGCCATGGCTAGGACTTCCAAAACTATGTTGAATAAAAGTGGCAAGAGTGGACATCCTTGTCCTGTTTCTCATCTTAGAGGAAAAGCTTTCAGCTTTTCACTGTTGAGTATATTAGCTGTGGGTCTGTAATATATGGCCTTTATTATATTGACAATGTTCTTTCTAGACTCACTTTCTGGAGAGGTATTTTTAATCATAAATAGATGCTGAATTTTACCAAAAGCATTTTCTGCATCTATTGAGATGATCATATGGTTTTAATTCATTTTGTTAATGTGGTGTATCACACTAATTGATTTGTGAATATTGAAAAAATCCTTGCATCCCTGGGATAAATCCCACTTGATCACAGTGAATGATCCTTTTAATATATTATTGGATCCAGTTTGCTAGTCTTTTGTTGAGAAATTTTGTGTCTATGTTCGTCAGTGATATTGGCCTATAATTTTTTTAATTTGTGGTATCTTTGTCTGGTTTTGGCATCAGGGTAATGATGTCCTCATAAAATGAGTTTGGGAGTGTGCCTTCCTCTGCAATATTTTGGAATAGTTTCAGGAGGATAGATGTTAACTGTTCTCTGAATGTTTGATAGAATTCACCTGTGAAGCCATATTGTTCTGGACTTCTGTTTGTTGGGAGTTTTTAAATCAGTTTCAATTTCAGTACTGGTAATTGGCCTATTCATATTTTCTATTTTCTCCTGGTTCAGTCTTGGAGATTGTACCTTTCTAAGAATTTGTGTATTTCTTATACGTTTTCATTTTATTGGTATATAGTTGTTAGTAGTAATCTAAGATTATTTCTGTGGTGTCGGTTGTAACTTCTTTTTCATTTCTGATTTTAATGATTTGGGCCTTCTCCCTTTTTTTCTTGATGTGTCTGGCAAAAGGTTTATCAATTTTATCCTTTCAAAGGACCATCTTTTAGTTTCATTGATCTTTTCTATTTTTTTAGTCTATTGCATTTATTTCTGCTCTGATCTTTATGAGTTATTTCCTACTAACCTTGGAATTTTTCTTTCTCTAGTTGCTTTAGGCATAAGGTTGGGCTGTTTATTTGAGATTTTTATTTGCTAAGATTGCATCACTATAAACTTCCCTCTTAAAACAGCTTTTGCTGTGTCCCATAGGTTTTGGATACTTGTGCTCTCATTTTCATTTGTCTCTTCCTTCAGTGATCCATGAGTTGTTTAGTAGCAATTACAATACATCAGTGGATTAAGTCATCAACTTGTACACTTCAAGCCTATACAATATTATATCAAATACATCTCAGTAGTGTATGCATGCTCAGTCATGTCTGACTATTTGTAGCCTTCCAGGCTCCTCTGTTCATGGGACTTCCCAGACAAGAATACTGGAGGGGTTGCATTTCCTCCTTCAGGGCATCTTCCCAACCCAGGAATTAAACCCATGTCTCCTACACTGCAGGAAGATTCTTTACCACTTGAGCCACTGGGAAGTCCATAAAGCTGGAAAAAAATAATTGACTGTATGTGAAAAATCAAATGATAGGCTGAGAGAAAATATTTGCAATAAATATTGATACATCCAAGTGAGGATTTGCATCCAGAATACATAAAGAATTCCTACAAATCAATTAAGATAACTGAGTTTTCAAAAAACACACAAGACTTGAACACCTCATAAAAGAAGATATCGGGAATTCCCTGGCAGTCCAGTGGTTAAGGCTCCATGCTTCCACTGCAGGGGGCACAGATTCAATCCCTGGCCAGGGAACTAAGATTCCACATGCCACACAGCATGGCCAATAAATAAATAAATAAAGATATCAAAGTAGTCAATGACAAAGTGAATGTTCAGTATTACCAATAATAATGTGAAGTCAAACTGAGATACGTCCATACATTCAGAATGGCAAAAAAACTAAGTCTGAGGATAACAAGTGTTGATGTGAACAAACTGGAACTTTTCTACTCTGTGGTGGGAGTATGAATTAGTATAATGACTTTGGAATAATGTGAAGCAATACCTTTTAAAGCTAAATATATCTTATTTCTGAGTAAGGTTGAAACATCAATACTTTATAGTTTTAAAGTTCAAATAAATCTTAAATGTTTCACACTGAAATTATATAATGGTGAGATCCAAATTCAATTTAAAAGTGTATAGATTTCTTGTTTACCAAAGTATAACAGTATTAGTATACTAGTGAATGCATAGTTTGCAAAAAGGTGAACCATGGATGGGGCTCTATTTAGAATTTTACAGAAAAGCCTCCTTTTATTATATAACAAAAGAGAAATGTAAATGAAACTGAAAAGTTTTGGGTTATAGAGAAGAGATCTCTAATTCTCTAAAAATGCTGACCTTTTGAAGAGGGAATATCTGAGGGTGTGGGTCAGATATTGTAAGCCTTTTAGGGTTTACTTCCTGTAGAGTTCAGAATAATATGTGGATATAGTTAGAACACCATCTCCATCAGAGAAGATGGAGCTTTCTAGATCTACTTATTTGGGAAAAGATCAATTAATGCTTCTACTAGTTTTTAAGGAAGATCCATTAAGAAGGAATGGAGAAGGGAATGGCAACACACTCCAGGATTCTTACCTGGAGAATTCCATGGACAGAGAAGCCTGGAGAGTTATACAGTCCAAGGGGTCATAAAGCATCAGACATGACTGAGTGACTAACACACATGCACACATATTAAGGAAAAAAAGATTGCAGATAATATATACTGTACCTATTGCTAAAATGCTCTTTAAATCAAGTATAAGGATTTCATACTTTAGTATTAATAAAAGCCATGGCATTGGAACAACTGAATGGTATGATGTCATCTCTTCTCTAGATTGAGTTTATTCAATCCAGAGAAGAACGAAGGAAGGGAAGAATACATGATCATTAGGAACAATAAGGGGAAAAGTAGATGTTCATTTCCTTTTTTAAAGTGACATTCAGACTTAAAAACTCTGAAATCTGTTTCTAGCCTGAAATATGAAGATTTTATTTTTGCAGCCAACAATACATCCTGTTTATGATAAATGATTCAAGTTCCTGGAATGTCCATTAAGAAAAAATCTACCCCTTCAATTTTTATACTGTTTAGTGCTATTTAGTGGAGTTGGAGCTTGTAGGGGAGGATGTGTCAGTGTGTAGGGTGGTCCACCTCCAATCCGCTATGGTAGTAGTCCCCAACCTTTTTCATACCAGGGACTAATTTCATGGAAGACAGTTTTTCCACAGACTAGGGGGAAGGCGGGGGGGATGGTTTTGGGATGATTCAAACACATTACATTTATTGCATACTTTATTTCTATTATCATTACATCAGCCTCCACCTCAGATCATCAGGCATTAGATCCCGAGCGTTGAGGACCCCTGTCCTATGGAACAAAATGGAATAGAAATGTGTTTAAAAACTTTAAGAACAAGACCAGAACACAGTAATTTGTAATGACTATTTATTAATACATGTATCACAAATGTTCACAATATCAATGCATTCTTGTTGGCATGCGAGACAGAGGCATTTTTTTAAGATCTTTTAAAAATATCTTGACTTTTGTTCCCCCTTCACACTCATTTTTAAATTGATTTTGATGAGGTCCTCGATGTCTGTAATGTCAATGCAAAGAAAAAATATAGAAAGAAGTAAAATAACACAATAGCAATTAACTGGGGAAAAACAGAAGTCATTATTTCCTTCACAGGAAGCAACAATACAGCTTTGTAACAGGGTTATACAGGCGCACTAAACCCTCTATACGTTCCCAGGCATGTAACAGCAAGGAGCAAGGAGGCCACCCAAAGCTCGATAATCTCCTCCGTGCATGACACATGCCCTTTTCTCCTCAAGGACAATTACAAAGTATTACATGCCCTAGGCAGCCTGAAGAAGGTAGGAAAGAGCCTTAGTAAAAGGGAAAACCCAACCAAAGGAGATTAAGCCAAAAGAACTGATAGCTATCTGCTTATCTATATCTAGGGGGTGTGCAGCGTTTATCAATCATGATCAAGGGCTAACAGGAGCCTCCCACACTACATGCAGGGCCCAGCAGGGCCAGTGATGGTGTGGAGAACCAGTCACCTACAATGAGCTGCAGTTGGACCAAGTACAGATGGAGGAGCTGGCACGCACAGGGCCTTGGGTGGGGTCCCCTAGGACTAGATGCAGGGAACCTGGCTACACTCTGGCACAACAGGGCTTCACAAAATGGAACGCTACGCATGATGCAGGCTGAAAGGTGGAGCAGAGGCTGTGTGGGAGCGTCAGTTGCAGTTGCTCGCAGGGTTGGGTGGGGGTTAGGACAGGTGTATGATGTACTGTGCTCTAACATTCTTTGGAAGTCTTTCAAAGATTGCTGCAGTTCCTTTTGCAAACAGGTCTCTTATTCCGTCATTCTTGAAAGACTAAGAGAGAAATTAAAACACGTAAATGACTCACCATTAATAAGGACTTAAGGTAACAAGTGGAAGAGAACATTTTGATGTTTGCCACGATAGCAATAATCACATCTCTTGCCCAGCACCAGAGAAATGAGGCTTTGGCACATGGCCAAGTGCCACCCAGAACAAGGAGTGAAGTGACCAAGCAGTACCCTCATCCCTTTGAAGGGGGGAGTCCAGGCCCCAAAGGGAGAGCCCTCCCCACCGCCACTCACCTCCTTACACCATCTCATACTGGTTGGCCGTGATGAACCGGGACAAACAGCAGGCCAGCAGCATGCCAATCAGCTGTTGGCAGAAGGAAAAAGACAACAGGCTCGCAAGTCACTGAGGTAACACATTTCTTTGACCTGCCCCCCTCCACCCAGATATAATTTTTATCGGCTGAGGGCTTTTGTACATGAGTGGGGAAAGGGCACTAGGAAAAACAGTCAAGCCTGATTTCAGTAGTGGGAGTGAAGACAGGAAGTCTAAGTGCCGGTGGAGGACAGCTAGAAAGTCTTGAACTGGCCATAAGGTTACAGTTCTAGCTCACTCTGGCCATTGAAAAATGACTTTTGACGTAAGTAATATTAAAATGTGTTCCTATGTTCTGAGCATAATGAAAAAAATTAAGTTACTACAGCAAGGTAGTAGTAACTACCTGGCATTAGTATGGTAGAATTGAATATCAGAATTGAATTTAGAACCATAACCACATGCATTGGGAAGCTGTCTCAGCATAGGCTGATACTCCAGTCATACCTGGCTGACAAGATAATAGTTCTTTCCCTGAGACAATGGGGTGCTATTCTGGACTTGGAGAGTTTGCCAAGTAAGTAAGTCATGAAGTAAGTCATGGTTTGTGAGGTGGGGTGGGGGGTGGGTTTGAACTTCTCTTTATCTCTAAATCATGTAGATATTTTAGGCCTAAATGGGCCCATCTACACCCCATGGACGGAGGAGCCTAATTGGCTACAGTCCATGGGGTCGAGAACGTCGGACACGACTGAGCAACTTCACTTTCACTTTTCACTTTGTTGCATTGGAGAAGGAAATGGCAACCCACTCCAGTGTTCTTGCCTGGAGAATCCCAGGGACGGAGGAGCCTGGTGGGCTGCCGTCTATGGGGTCACACAGAGTCGGACACAACTGAAGTGACTTAGCAGCAGCAGCACACCCAATGTCTACCCCCTGGGTTTTCAGCACAACCAATATCCACCTTCCCAGTCTCCTACCTACTTTGTGCTTTGACTTAACTTCCAACACAAGTGAATCTGATAAAAAGCTGTTACTTCACTGTATCTGTTCTGCTCACTGAAGACCACAGTTCTCATTCCTGACTCAGGAAGATAAGCACTTTTTGGACGGGACTCTGACTGTGCACTTGAGTCTGAATGTCTACAGCTTCTCTTGGCCAGGTGAGGGTCGCTTCTTCTTAAGCAATTGGCCATGTGTTATTGGTTCAGAGGTGGCAATGACCTTGAGAGACAGTCTAGTATAATGTCTAGTATAAAGTCTAGTATAACTTCCCTGGTGGCTCAGCTGGTAAAGAATCCGCTTGCAATTCAGGAGACCCAGATTCAATCCCTGGGTTGGGAAGATCCCCTGGAGAAGGGAATGGCTACCCACTCCAGTATTCTGGCCTGCAGAATTCCATGGACTGTATAGTCCACGGGGTCGCAAAGAGTTGGACATAACTTAGTGACTTTCATACACTTCTGTGGCCCCAGGACCAGCCAAATCAGCATCATCTAGGAGTGGGGCCCAGACACTGATGTTTTAACCAGGCTTCTAGGTGACAGAACCACTCACCCAGTCTATCTGGTCACCCTTATCTTACAGATTACACATTGGGTCCTACTATTGATCAAGGCAACACCTGAACTCTGTTCTTCTTCCTCTCTGCTCAACCCTGCAGGCTGCAGCCCACCTGATTACCTCTCTTGGTCAAATTCCAGATTCTTCTTTTCCTTTATCAAATGGAAATTGTGCTATGAAACCTGCAGATTATAACCTCTGTCAGGTAAGGAAAAGTCACCATCTTATTGGACTCATTTCCTACCAAGGCTCTGGCCATCATTTTGTGCCACAAAATACACAGTACTGTGCCTATACCAAGTGGCCAAAGTAACCATGGCTGTAACCTCCAGAAAAGTGTTAGTTGTCAGTCATGTCTGACTCTTTGCAACCACATGGACTGTAGCCAACCAGGCTCCTCTGTCCATGGGGATTCTCCAGGCAAGAATACTGGAGTGGGCTGCCATTTCCTTCTCCAGGGGATCTTCCTGACCCAGGGATCAAACCCAGGTCTCCTGCATTGCAGAAAGATTCCTTCCCTCTGAGCTACCAGAATATTGTGCCAAATGAGAAAATAAAATTCTCTCCATAAGTACAAGGATTTTGAACCATATAGTTTTTCTCTTTTCATTACATCTGCTATTTTTCAGGACCAACATACACCAGATCACACTTTAGATACTCTCAAAAATCAGATGTCAGCCAAAAACCAGAGGCACACTGAACACTTGGGAATACTGAGTTATTTAATCCCTACTACACACCTGGGCAGTACTACCATCCCAATTTTCCAGATAAGTAAATGGGTTCAGTTCAGTTCAGTCCAGTCACTCAGTTGTGTCCGACTTTTTGAGACCTCATGAACCACAGCACGCCAGGCCTCCCTGTCCATCACCAACTCCCAGAGTTTACCCAAACCCATGTCCATTGTGTCGGTGATGCCATCCAACCATCTCATCCTCTGTCGTCCCCTTCTCCTCCTGTCCTCAATCTTTCCCAGCATCAGGGTCTTTTCAAATGAGTCAGCCCTCCACATCAGGTGGCCAAAGTATTGGAGTTTCAGCTTCAACATCAGTCCCTCCAATGAACACCCAGATTCAGGAGAGGTTAAAGAACCCCCCTCAAACCATACAGGAAGCCCACACAGAGTTTATGGCTCCACCCTCTTCTTCTAACCAAGAAGAGCCCCCTTTCTAGCCTAGACCCTTTCCTCTCCAGAATAACTCCTCTGCCTCTCACCACCAGGGCTCCCTTCCTGCCTTACATTGCAAACTTCAGGGAGAGGGCTTTCAGTGGGCATGTCTTTATTTGATCTCAAGTTCCTAGACACTCCTTTCTTTGTAAAGCTTATTAGCACTTCAGGTTTGTTTTTCACTGACCTCCTGTATGTTTTAGCACTTACAGTAGTCACCATGCCACTTTACAATTTGCAACGCTCCTGTATTCAGTGGTTTGCAGTGCTCTCGGCCCCCATGGCAGTTCATAAGCCACACAGCCAAAACATTCTGTAGTATGTATCAATATTTCTTGTATCTAAAATGCCTGTTTTCAGGGGAATATAGTGTGTCCCTCCACCTTTTTACCCCCAAACAGAAACAGTATCATTTTTAAAGCACTGGTCAGACTTTCTCACAGAAATAATAACTTTAAAAATATAAGTAAAAATAAAAGCTATTTGCTTTCAAACTGTATTTTGTATTTCTAGGGCAAGAACATACCTTCTTCTGTTTGTCCATAGGAGAAGATTTTTAAACAATTTTTAAAAATTATTTTTTAACATCTACTAAGAAATTGTTCCTTAAAAAAGTCCTGAGCTGGGGTATATACAAGCTTTGTGAGAACAGTAGTTTACATATATTGGCTTTTATTCTAGTTAATTCTGGTGCAAGAAAAACTAGAATCTGGGATATGGTGGGTGTTCTGAATTATTTGCAGGGTTACTGATTTCACATTTGCTATAGTGTTTCATCATATTTGAGAGAGAACTTTGATCTCTCATTTCCCTTTATCACCAAATTAAAGGAAAGTGGGGAGGGGGGAACATGCTATACTTAATACCATTTATTAACAGATTATTTCTAGGTACGTAACTGAAAGCCTATTAAAGGTAAACACACAGGCTCTTCCTCAGTCTGAATCAGGACCAAACGCTTGCCACTAGACCCAATTATTCTGTAGATAGAAAAATTCATTCTTATTTAGATGAAACCTTTCTTTAGGTTAAATATATGTAAATTCCTCAAGAACAGAGGTATGCTCTGGGGCTGATGTGTTAAGGCTGGAGTATGTGGGCACAGGGACAAACTTCTGCTTTAAACCCCAGAGAGAGAGACAGGAAGAGGAGAGCTTGCCTCTTCTGCTAAAAAGCCCTCAGGACGGAGATCCCAGAGTCACCTCTCCCTCTCCTCCTGGCTGGTGAAATGCCAAATCCCATACAGCCTAGGGAGTTTGAGATCAGATTACTGGTATTTGGTCATCTAAAAGACTTTGTAATTAGCCTTCGTCTAATTGTTGGAAGTAACATTTTATTTCTACCACTCAGCCTTGTCTGTACTATATTCTGCTTTCTTTTGGGTCACGAAAGCCTCTGGGAGGACCTTCACGAACTGAGAAGCTACAGAGGGAAGGAGAGAAAAAAGGCCCTAGACTTACAGAAGGCCAACTCTAGCCTTATCGAAGCTTTCCCACAAAGAGAGCTCCAGTAACAGGGATCGCATCAGTGGGGTTCTGCAGATCCCCAGGAACAGGGTGGAGGCCAAGGGGTAGGGGAGAGGGACTGAGAGAGGGTGGAGTCTAGCTCAACCAAGACCAGGGCTGTCAGAGGCAATGGGGCAGGGGTTATCTTCCCCTGCAATCACCGTGGCCACCAAATGGGCCAGTCCCTAATCCCTGAGGGGCAAAGAGAGGCCAGGTAACAAAGCTATAAAAGACAACTTGCTTAACACTAGGTCTAAAATTTCAATCTTCTCAATTCTTCCCCTGGTGGCTCAAATAGTAAAGAATCTGCCTGCAATGCAGGAGACCTGGGTTCAATCCCTGGGTCGGAAAGATCTCCTGGAGAAGGGAATGGGTACCCACTCCAGTATGCTTGCCTGGGAAATTCCATGGACAGAGGAGTCTGGTGGCCTATAGTCCATCGGGTCCCAAAGAGTTGGACACAACTGAACAGCTAACACTTTCACTTTTCATAATGCCTGTAGAGATTTTATGTTGATGGCCTAACTGGGAAAGTAAATAAAACTTGCCCATCTTTAGGAACATGCCAAGGAATCCGATTTAAAACAAAACCATATAAATACTTTTAGGGACTGTTTCAGAGCCTGAAAACAGTAGGGGAAGAGGCAAAAATTCTGTTAGCCTTATTTGGCCATGTCTCATCGAGGCTACTGACAGCTTTGTCTTGTCCTAGATACAGAAAAGATAAACAAGTCCTGGAAAAGAACCCCTGGTCCATAACAAATCGTGGCAGCAGCCTGTGGGCCCTGGAGGAGGCCCTGCAGAGGAGAGGGTTGGGCAGGACAGGGATGGGTATTTTTTGATGAGTACCTTTCTCCTTGCAATTTCACAGACTCAAACACTTTCATTATAAAGGCACAAACTGCCTTCCATTTAGGTGCTATGTAAGTCAAGAACAAGGGTTATATTTGGCCTAAATGTTGAATGCCGTGGACCAGATGAGATCATCAGAATTGTAGTGGATCTACACTAGTCACCCAACCTCAAGCAAGCCACTCAACTCTCCCTTCTGGAAAACAGCTCTCCTATCCTTACTCAGGACTGTAACATTCTGTGCTTTGGGGGAATTAATCCAGTCTAACAGTTTCCAAGTCTAGTGAAACTGATTACATCAGAGACAGAAGTGCTAAAAACCAAGTTCCAACGCAGTATCACAAAGTAATACCAGTGTCTGGACTTGGATGCTTGGCTTCCAGTTCATGTTAGGGGTGAGGGAGGCGATGGTGTGTGTGTGTGTGTGTGTGTATGTGTGTGTGTCTGTGTCTGTGTCTGTGTGTGTGTCTGTGTGTTCCATCCCCAAGCCCCCTCGAATAAAAGAGTAGCTGCCAAAGATGCAAGGGAGGAGGTACCCTATCAAAACACACTCAACTACCTGCTATAAATTAACAGGGCAGCGGGACCTGCCCATCAAGTCTGGACAAACAGGCTTTGCCTTGAGAGGGTAAAGGCACCTGGGAATTTATGGAGAGAAGTAGTTAATGCCTGCCAAACCCCTACTGTCCAAAACCAGCACTCAAGGTCTTTAAGTTAGCTAAGTTAGTTAACAGGGGACCGAGCACTCACAAGTCTATTAAAAGGCTAGACTTCAGCTTGTCCACTATACCACAGTTAGGTACATTATACCACACTTCTGTTTAATTTCTAAGACAAAAGGTATGCAAGACTGGTTTGTTCCAACCAAGGACAGCATGGATGTCATGAGAGCAGCTGAGGAGAAGGGTAAGGAGAAGGTGGGGGCAAGTGAGCAGTCAGGGGGCGGGGGTTCTATTCTTTCCTACCTACTTTGATCTCCCTGTGGCCTCTACTCAGCAAAGTTCGTTTTATTACTGGAAGCTCAAGACATAGGCCAATATGATTGATTTAGCCAACATTTATTTGCTAAGTGTCACTATGACACTTGTCCTAAAATTTCTGAACACGTGTGGCTGAAGCTTTGGTGCCAGGTCAGTGACCAGGATCAGGAGGGCTGGTTCTTCTTGAACAGGCATCTGCTAAGTGGCCACCATGGTCCCAGAGAGGCCCTGGATCTACTGGCATCTGGAAGCCTGCGTTAGCTTCCAGGTTCCCTGAGGCTCCTGGCACCATTCAAAGCTGCAGCTCTCAGTGCATCTGACTACCAAGAGCCACCCATGGCCATTCCTCTCCCTGCCCCAAGGTGAACACGGCAGATCTCAAATCTCTGCACTTGACCAGCCACGTGGGTGAATGCTACTGCCTCTGTGATGCTCCTGGGCTTTGGGTTTGTTTTTTTTATCCCAACGACTCTGGAGTACCTTGATGAGACCTAAAGTCTCTGTGGAGAGAGTCTGTTTCAGGCTTCCTTGGGGCTTCCCTCTCTCACTGCCCACAGGGCCACAGAGCCAAGTCAGTGAGCCCCGCATCAAGGGTTTCTCCTAGGCAGCACAGAAAAACTGTTCGATTTACCTCAGGCCAGGCCCTCCATATGCAAAAACTGCCAGGCTAATGTGCTATTCCTTGATGGTAAGTATACAGATAGGCTCATCTTGTGATAACTTATTAAGCTGTATACTTACAATGTCTGCACTTTTCTGTACATGCCATATTTCAATAGCGAAGTTTTAGGAACAAATTTAAATAGGATTAAAGTGTATCTGTATTGGTTCGGCAAGAAGGAAAGAAGTCTGGGGACTGCGGGGGCAGGGGGATAGTAATTATAGTCTGGGAGGGCTGACGTAGAATTCAGGCAGGTAAAACCAGAGCCATGGCAACATGACTGAGGTGACATTAACTGGGCTTTGTTGGAAAAAATGATCTGTTCATCTGAAAAAATTCTGCATTATATTTTTTTGTTGTTGATGTTAGGTATATATGCTCTATCATTTGACTGGGAGATCAGAAGCCCATGGGACAACACACTGCCTGGTGGAAGTGGGCAAAATTTTGGATTTCGCTTAATCATGTTCCATTCTTGAGTATATGTGGCCTGCTTAGTTTGCTTAATTTCTTCTCTCATTCTTTTCTGGAGGCCAAGTGGAGATAAAGGGATATAACATTTCCTATATACAAATTCAGTTTCCTCTTAAGAAACAACAATCAGACCTTCAGATCAAAATAATGATCACAAGATGAAGTTGGCTACGTTTTTGGTGTTTTTTTTTAAGGACGAGATCTCATTCACAATTCCCAGGAACTAAGAAATCAAAAAGGGACAGGTCAACCAGGAAAAGAGCCTCTCCCCTCTCCCCTCAAATCCAAACCAGCCATTTGATGTTTGGAGTTGTTTATGCTCCAATTAAGGCAGCACTTTGTTCAGCTAACCTCCATTTGACCTACAGAAGAAACGAGTTGTTTTTCTGGAGCTAGTCATTAGTTGAACTGTAACCGATATTCCCTCGATGGCAAAACTTCATTTAAGTTGAAAAAGGAAAATCAATAAACAGATGACCTGAGGACTAATGAGCAAGGAGTTCTGACCCCATCCATCAGCCTTTCCCCAGGCACAGGGAGGCCGCCAGAGAATCTGCAGACCAGGAAAAGTGAGCAGGAAACAGAGGAAAGGCTAGACCCGACCACAGGATTACCTGGGAGAATGCAATCCCAAAAGCCACTCCAGCGATGATTCCCATGTTGGTCTCCATGAAACTGGTCACCAGATCATAACAACCCTGAAAACACAAGAGACACAGTCTCAGAGACATGTTTTATCCAGGCCAAATGGGCCTGGGTTATCTTGCCACACTCACACATACATCCCAATCTTCATTTCACAAATACAATGAAAAATTTCAAACAAACAAGAGGAACAGAGAGTGGTACAACAAACTCCCAAGTGACCCTGCCTCTAACATCACAATGAACATATGGTCAGTCTTGTTTCACTTCAATTGCTTCAAAACTCATCCCTTGGCTGGAGTATCTAAAAGCAAATCCAAGATATACGCTTTCATTCACTAATGTTTCCATCATAGGATGAAATTGAACAAGAAGGCTGTAAGATCTATGAGACCAACGCTGTAGGGATCCAGAGGCAGATTTGAACAGATGAAAAACTATCCTGCATCCTTGATCAGGAAAGCTCAGCATGATAAGCAGTTACTAGCATTTTCACAACAAATGACAAAATCGCAGATAAAGTAAAATCTGGTTAGAAGGAGGTGGTTGAATGCCTGCCAACTTTATGGCACTTTAGGGTTCTTCATACAAAGATCGCTACTTTTTTTTTAGTAGGGAAAAACCTATGTTCTAGAGTCACTTTTTCACAGATTTACTATGTGACCTTGAACAAGTCACTTTCCCTGTCAATAACCTCATTCATAAAATGAAATGAGTGTCCCTTTACCATCCTGTGAAATCTCTACATGTTGTGATTAAGCTGCTGCATTCCCCAGCTGTGTTGTGCTCAGTCGTGTCCAACTCTTTTGCAACTCTATGGACTGTAGCCTGCCAGGCTCCTCTGTCCATGGGATTCTCCAGGCAAGAGTACTAGAGTGGTTTGCCATTTCCTGCTCCAGGGGCTCTTCCTGACCCAGGGATTGAACCTGGGTCTCCTGCATTGCAGGCAGAGCCCATGTTGTGATTAAAACCAACACCAATTTTACCAATTTCAATTGTTTAGTTTAAAATGGATATAATTCAATTTCTTTAAAACAAATGATATGATTTTGATTTTTTCTGGAACTGGGCCAAATCAACCAAGACTTCTGAAGTGATGTATTCAGCTTTGGAAAACGTGGTCTTTTTCCAGTTCTCTAGAAAAGGGCTTCAAACTTGAATGCATGAAGCCCATGAAAAATCAAGACATTCATTTCAAAAGCAGGGTGAAGAGGATTGTAGTTTATCAAGAAAGGCCCACTGAATTGTAATAACATCTGAAGAACAAGAACAATGAAAAACATAACTCCCATTTTTAAATTCAAAATGTAATGGTTTAACATTTCTCACGGAGCCTAAGAAAATCCCACCAATGCTGTATCTTCTAGTAAGTGATATTTTATGCACTCATATTCTGTTTGCAAAGAAAGATGCATTTCTTTAGCAGCAGTGCTTTGACACATGTTTTCAATGCAATGAATAAACTATGCTCCTCAGTTACCTGGTGCAAATTTGAAGGCCAGGGCAGGGGCAGGAGGGGCAAAGGAAGTGTATTGTTGCTCATGGGACGTTTCAAACTGTGATTCTCTCTTTGTAAGAGAAGCTTGCTCACTAATTTCATTTCTACTAATGAAATTATACATAGCACTCTTTTCCAATAGGTATCAGAAAGGAGGTTGGTTCAGGTTAAGAAGAAGTCAAAGCAAAAAGAGAGGTAGATATTCTATTCATAATAGCACTAATAGCACTTTCTCAAATGGCAACAGCTAAGATAGTGTTTTTCTGTGCTGGTCATTGTTCACTGCTGTATCTCCTCCCCACAGTGATGTGGGGGAGGTGGGGAGATGAAGTTCAGACCACCAGTGTTACATGAGCTCAAAATATAGAAGCACAAGCCCAATAATAGAAACCAGAAAGAAGTCAAGTGGTCTATTTTCTTACTCTGCAAAATATTTTGGAAAAGGTTTGTTTTTAGAATAGAGTTTTGTTTTGTTTTTTTTCTGTGAACTTCAGTTCTACACATAAGGTGAATATGTTTTCCTTGGAAGGAAAGTTATGATCAACCTAGACAGCATATTTTAAAGCAGAGACATTACTTTGCCAACAAAGGTCCATCTAGTCAAGGCTACGGTTTTTGCAGTAGTCATGTATGGATGTGAGAGTTGGACTATAAAGAAAGCTGAGCGCCGAAAAATTGATGCTTTTGAACTGTGGAGTTGGAGAAGACTCTTGAAAGTCCCGTGGACTGCAAGAAGATCTAACCAGTCCATCCTAAAGGAGATCAGTCCTGGTGTTCATTGGAAGGACTGATGCTGAAGCTGAAACTCCAATACTTTGGCCACCTCATGCGAAGAGGTGACTCATTGGAAAAGACCCTAATGCTGGGAAGGATTGGGGGCAGGAGGAGAAGGGGATGACAGAGGATGAGATGGCTGGATGGCATCACCAACTCGATGGACATGGGTTTGAGTAAACTCCGGAAGTTGGTGGTGGACAGGGAGGCCTGGCGTGCTGCAATTCATGTGGTCGCAAAGAGTCGGACACGACTGAGCGACTGAACTGAACTGAAAGTATGATTTCTTCTCCATTCAGTCAGTTACATTATTTTTGATAAGCCCATTCCAACCGGTAAGAGAAACCAGAAAAATGAAGTAAGGGCTTTGCATTAGCACAACTGTGGCAAAATCATTCCTTTTAAATCTGGCTCCTCAAAGTGGGGTTTTCTATGAGCAGCAGCAGTATTCCTGGGGAATTTGTTAGAAATGCAGAATCTGAGGCCTCACTCCAGACCTACTGAATCAGAATCAGATCCTGGGGTCACTCATTTTTAACAACTTTTCACGAATGTTAACAATACCTCTAGATGTTTCACATGTCCATTAAAGTTGGAGAAGCACTCTTCTCTAAGTTCCCCCACTACTTTTCACTCCAAAGAAAGAACCAATTAAATTATAGCAGTAAGAGAGTTAGTTAAGATGAGAAGATGAATGTGATTAGCTTCTTTGTTGTTTAAACAATACAAGACCCAGGTTGCAGTAAATGCTTTCTGTCTCCAGTTTTTTCTTGTCATTCACTCTGTGGACCCACAAGCCCAGTTCCCAGGACTTGGCCTAGCTCTGCCCAAACTGCTTTGATCCTACAACCCCGGTGCATGTTTGCCTTCCACCTTAAATTCTCCGGGAAACCACGATCTTATCTGTCCATAACGATCTCATTTCATGTCTTAAAATGAAAGCCTGGTTGTCCAGTGTGAGATCCAGCCACAGAGACCTGCTAAGTGTCCTAAGAAACACCCAGAAACAGCACAGGTAATTTGCTCAGCCTCTCAGCAAGTCTAAATCAACAGGGTCTCTGATGGGAAACACCTGGAAGTAAAAGGCATTTCGGTAGCAAGAGTAGACAGCTGCTACCAGGTAGGCTCTGGGAGGAGGCATCTCAGAATAACTTTCTGTCTTCCTCTTGCCCTGGAGGCTTTAAAAACTGTCAAGGAATTCCTAGGTGGGAGGGGCTTGGTCAGTGCTATTAGCTAACTGAACCTGTGGACATTTCATCATCATGTGTAGCAAAACCAAAACTGTCCTCAAAACAGTAAATATCCTGCTTAACTGTTCTCACCTTTTGCTTGCTCTCTTCCAGTGATTTGGACAAGACTGTCCCACCCCATATGCATCGCCTTTAAAAAAATATTTATATGTTTATTTGGCACCATTGGCTTCATTGCGGCACATGGTCTTTAGCTGTGATGTGCAGGCTTAGATGCCCCATGGCACGTGGGATCTTAGTTTCTCTCAGTTCCCCAACCAGGGATCAAATGCCTGTGTCCTGCATTGGAAGGCAGATTCTTAACCACTGGACCACCAGGGAGGTCCCTCGCCTACCTCTTATAGATAAGGTGTCAAGAGACTCAGACCTGGGAAGTAATTTGTCTGAGAAGTTCAAAGTTCAGCTGGGCATTCAATGAGAATACCTAATGAAACTTAAACTAGGCCAATTTCAGTTGTCACTCACTTTTCTCCAGAGAGGGAGCCAGATAGGAGAGTAAACAGGAAGTGAGGGAAAAGTACCTCTTCGAGGTATCTTGAGATGTTCAGGAAAATGTAAAGTAGGATTGGGGGGATGGTGCTGAGAGCGAGGTCAGTTTGTAGGTTGTCAGTAGAGTGAAAAAAATGCTCCCCAATCTTTCTTTCTGGAAATCACTGTCAGGATTAGAGAGATGCACTATAGAAGCTGCCTCTAAACTTGCTTTTGAATACAAACAAAAGACCCTGGCTCCGAGGACCTGCTACATCATTTCTAATGAAAGGCACAGTGTGGTAGAGTGCAAGATAGATGTCACTGTCATTGTCATGACATTGACACCACAGCTACCATTTAACATGACAGTTAAAATGTTCTTATCCTTACTCTCTACCATGAACTGTGCTTTAGACACTTTATCTCATTCAATCCTATCAACCCTAAGGGGCAAGAATTATTCTCTCCATTTTACAGATGAGAAAAGCAAGGCTGCAGTAACTTGATCAAGATCACATGACCAGCAAGTGGCTGAGACAGAACTTAACTGCAGTCTGATGCCAGCCCTGTGGTCCTGACTTCGAAGTCCTCAACTTTCACAAAAGAAGTAGTTTGAGTGAAATTTTTTTTTAAAAAAGGCTTTTCTCAAGAGTGATGACTGCTGTATCTCCAAAGGATCTCCTGAGGCTCTGCTGTACCAATATCTCATGGCCATAAAGCACATCTTGTCTTTTATACATTGGAGCATCCACTGAGGGCCGGGTCGGCTCAGCACTGCATACAATGGCAGCATAATGACAGATAGGTGATTAGTGGAGGCGTCCAGGAAGAAACCAGGAGTCACCTCACGGTCAAGAGGTGAGGAAAGCCTCAAAAATTCCAGTCAGAACAGATGTCCTCTTAGCTCAGACAAGCAGCTGTCTGTACGGAACATCTTACCTCACCACACCGACAGAAAGTAATAAGCCCAGAATGACAAATTGAGCTTCTAGAATGGCAACAATACCTTGTAGCACTTCTGCTACAGGTATCGACATTACATGGGTAAATTATAGAAACTATCTTTCTACATTCAAATCCTGAAAGGATGGCTATTTTCTGTGAATTATTCAGTAGTTGGCCCAGATCCCATAGGATTTTGAAGATCTTCACTTGACCTTAGTAAGAAAAGAAAAGCTTTACCTGATGGTGGCATAACCATGGATAAACTCAACAGTAGGGTTTTTCTCCCTTTTGTTTCACCAAAACATATTTTCTATATGGCATTTCTCTAAATCTTTAAAAACAGAGATGGTCCTCACACACAGCTGTACCATGTCCTCAGAATGGAATACAGAATTGATTTTCCTTTTCCTCTGACTACCTAAATTTCATTTCCCTCATTTCTACTATGTACTAACTTTCAGATTTCTCTTAGACAGCTTTTTCCTCTCTCTAATTTCTTTAGGAGTCAGGATGTTGACAGTGAGCTGAATTGAAGTCGTTGATTTCTTTTCCTATAGCAGTGACGTCCCTAAAATCAAGCCCCCCCCTTGCAGAACCACATGCTGTCTGTCAACTCGACTCCCTCTTTCCGCTGAGGACTGGCACCCAGCTGGGAACAATTTCATGTTTTGAAGGTATATTAAGCAGAAGACAGACACCCAGAAAGAAGAAAGGCAGTGTTCCCTGACATCAGCATCAGGGTTAACAGGAACCACTTGCAAACCCTTCCTAACTATGCCTCGGAGAGTCTTGCTGAGGGACAGGAATGCGAGGCGAGCAGAGGCACAGCTTTCTCCTTCAGAAGTGGGGCGCCCAGGGCCTCTCCCTGCCCAGAAAGAACCACAGAGGAAGATTCTTGACTCTCTCCAAGATGACCATTTCTAACCTATTTGTCATCATGTCACAGAGACAAAAAAAGCCCTCTGCAGATGTTCACCACTGAGTCCCATTGGGGCCGAGAGGGAGCGAGTACCTTCTGGTTCACTTTAGTGGCGGCGACAGTCAGGTTGTGCAGATCCTGGGGGTTGCAATCGGTGTCATTCATGCAGCAGCTCGGGGGGATGCCGTGCTCCAGGAAGTAGGGGCTGGGGCTCCAGTTGGTATAGTTCTGCACGCCACAGCAGCTCAGCTGTTAACAGGGAAAGGAAAAGAATTAAGGGTGGCACATCAAAGGCACTGTGGTCTCCGCACTTAGTGCCTTGCAGCTTTTAAAAGAAAAACATGGGCCCAGGCTCTGCGGCGACAGGCACAGCTTTGATGAGCCAAGATGTGCTGAAACGCCGCTAACAATTCTACTTACTGACCAGCCCGTGTGAACTCAGCGAAGGAAGTGAGTTCTAGATGATATGTCATGTTGGTTTCCTTATGACCTCCACAAAGCCAAAGAGCTGCTCTCTGGCCTGGCTAAGCACCAAAATGAGCTAGCGTGTGACTGGGCACTGCTAAAGAGACTGATATAGAGATCAACTGAATCGAGATGGTCGATAGGGAGCTGAGACAAAAATCTTTTACAAAGCTGTCCCCCAGGATCTGCACTAACAGGTACATAAGTGGTTTTGAGCAGAAAAAGATGCACATGGAGGAAGAGAGCTGGTGTGGGTAAACCACAACCCCCCAGCTACCTGGTCTTATAAATCAAGTTTTATTGGGACACAGACATGCCTATGTGTTACATGTTGTCTGGGGAGGCTTTCGTGCTCCAAAAGCAGAAGTGAGTGGCTGTGATGGGCTGCATGGCCTTCAAAGCCTAAAATAATTCCTGCTTGACCCTTTACAGCAAAGATATGCCAACTGCTGACACAGAAGATAGGGAAGCACATGGAGCAAAACATATCATCAGTTGGTGAATTTGGGTAAAAGGCGTTCAGCTCCTTGTACTATCCTTGCAATTTTTCTGGGTAGATTTGAAATCCTACCAAAATAAATAACCAGAAACATAAAAAATAAGAACTTCTCTAAGTGATCCTGATGGGACACCTACTTTCCTCATATCCCCTGTAAAGATCACCACTCAGCCTAAGCCATTCACATGCGTGCCAGATCCCCAGTTTCTCTGAGATCTCCCCACCCCATGCCCACTGTAGCCCCCAAGCCCACGAATGCAGCTCAACTGAGTTCTCTGCCCAGCCTCAAGACACCATTTCCAGAAGGCTGGTCTTAGGGAGGCAACTCAAAGTAAGGTGGTTCTACACTGAGTGCCTACCTCCTTTCCAAGGCTTAAGATGTTTTTTTTAATTTATTTTTTAATTGAAGGATAATTGCTTTACTGATGCTGATGTTGAAGCTCCAATACTTTGGCCACCTGAGGCGAAGAGCTGACTGATTAGAAAAGACCCTGATGCTGGGAAAGATTGAAGGCAGGAGGAGAAGGGGACAAGAGAGGCTGAGATGGTTGCATGGCATCACTGACTCAATGGACATGAGTTTGGGGAGGTTCTGGGAGTTGGTGATGGACAGAGAGGCCTGGCATGCTGCAGTCCATGGGGTTGCAAAGAGTCAGACACAACTGAGTGACTGAACAACAATTGCTTTACAGAATTGTGTTGATTTCTGCCAAACACCAACTTGAATCAGCCATAAGTATACATATGTCCCCTCCCTCTTGAACGTCCCTCCCACCTCCCATCTCACTGCACCCTCTAGGTTATTTCAGACCCCCTGTTTGAGTTCCCTGAGTCATGCAGCAAATTCCCATTGGTTATCTATTTTACATATGGCAATTTTAAGGGCAAACTAGCTCTGCTCTCCTTGGGATGCTCACATCCTTACAGCTGCAAAGCAAACCAGATAGGAGTGCTCCTTGATACTAATTACCTGGATCACTGGACCCTGAACAAGTATGGATGTCCACTCTTGGAAAGGGAAGTGAGCCAAGAGGTGGGGAGTGGGGATCAACCGCAAACACTGCCGGTCCAGTGTCACCGGCAGCCCACAAGTCCCCCAACCTCGCAGGCAGTTGCAAGCCCCACTTCCTTGCTGGAACTTACACTGCGCTGCACGTGGTCCACCGCCCGGCTCCTCTCATCGTTGCCATTGTAATTCTGCATGGCGTCCGTGTAAGTCCTCAGGAAGGTGTCCTTGATCTAGGGAAGACAATGAGGGATGGGGTTCCAGTCTACTGCGGCCCAGGTGGACATAGATTTATACCAACTTACACCCTCAAAATAGCTTCTTCTGAATAAATGTAGGCCAGGAAGGGGATGCCTTTTTTCTGAGATAGAAGAGCTCAGAAAATTCACCAAGAGGTTTATCAGCTCAGGAGTTTAAACAAATTGTTTCCATTACCCCCAATTCAGAGGAACCCTGCCTAGTTAAATGAGCCACTGAAAGTGGTCAGTCAGATTCAGAAAGGGCTCTGATGGTTTTTTAGTTATTTTCTTTGAATTGGTTAATGACTATCCTTCTTTCTATGACTTTTTTCTGCCCTTTCTCAGAAGAATGACAAAGAAGCCATTGGCGGGGAAGGGGTTAAGGAGAGGTGGAAAGACTGATATTTTGACTCAAATCAGACCCCTGGTCTCCCATACAGGAGTGAGGCAAAACCAGCTTTCACTTACCTGTCTTTACTGAAATAAAAAATAAAGGCTAAAGGACATGGACTTTACTTGTTAATAAATAGTTAACCAAACCCTTTCTCCTCTGTGAACACATTTGACCTTGGGTTAACTTTCATGTTCTGTTTCCCTGGAAACAGGGAAGGTGGAGCATCAGACTGTGTTACCAAGCAACCCTGCTTATGGTAAAAAAAAAAAAACTGCCCCCTGATTGGTGAAATGACTCAGGCCTAGAGGAGAGCAAATGACAATTATTACCTGGCAGGAAGTTTAGGGCTAAACATGGAGACTCTTCTAGCAAGGCATGTTCCTTGCTGAAATACTGGACACTATGCCCATGGGACAGTTACAAGAGATTAAAAAAAAAAAAAAAACTCCACAGGGAGTTCCTAAGTCAAGGCGGTCACCACATCCAGTTGTGTCCTCTTGTTTTACTGCATGTGCACTGTCTCTGAGGCATGGGCATGTCTACACAGGCTTGAGCCTGGACCATTTTGAGGACTCCTGATGAAGAAACAACCCACTGCTGCCCTGCCTGCACATTGTACTTCCTTTACTATACCCTTCTCAGTCAACACCGCCAGGTTGTGACCTATTCTCATCATATGTGTTTGCCTATGTGTTCACCATGTGTATTTCACATTCATCATATGTGTTTGCCAAACTGAAGACCACTACTGGTGACCAAAGAGTGGTGTTGCAACCCTCAGCCACCCCTTCCCACTGTATTTTTTTTTTCAGTGAAAAGAGTTTAGGCAGCTGAGCAGGTTCAGGTCCTACATATCAGGAACCATGAGGGGTAAACCCCTACATGGAACCCAGTCCCAACAGCACATGGGAGGGAGCTGGGCCTGGGGTTCACACAGGCATTGGGGGCACCTCTTGGGCTGTCAAGGCTGAAATTCAGGTAAATGAATTCAGGTAAATGAATTCAAGGCTGAATTCAGGTAAAACCTGAATTCATCAGGTTTTACCTCAGCTGAGAATAAGAATGGGGGGTCGAACTTTGAATGCAGCACCCACATGAAACAGTTCTAGAAGTCCGCCTTGGCATCTGAGAGGCCATGTCTGGTAAAGGCGAAAGCAGGGCAGTAGGGGAAAGGCATGGGCAGTGCCTAAGGCAGGCTCACCAGACTCGGCCAAGCACAAAGGCAGGGCCTGTGAGCAGCTGATGCCAGAATTCAGGAGCCCCAGAAACATGCCACCTCACTGTCTTTCTCACCTCCCTCTTGCTATTTCTTTCCATCCTAACACAGGTATAGCTGCTTCTATCTATACTGTTATCTATAGCAGGGGTCCCCAACCTCTGGGCTGTGGACTGGTACCTCCTGTCAGATCAGTGGCAGCATGAGATGAGAAATAAAGTGCACAATAGATGTCATGTGCTTGAATCATCCTGAAACTACCCCCCTAACCTCAGTCCACGGAAGAACTGTCTTCCACAAAATCGGTCCTTGGTGCCAAAAATGTTGGGGACAGCTGGTTTAGAAGGGACAATAATGAATTTGGGGAGGGGGGTTAGAATCAGAATTTCTTGTAGCATATACACTTTCTGACCTCTCATCAGCATATACACCTGAAAAGTGATACTGCAGTGGCTACAGATCGTATGAGGGCATCCCGTCTCTGCATTAGCATCTCTACATTGTCTAGAGCAGCCTCAGTGATGGTACATGGAAAGATGGCCACACGTGACATAGGACAGCTGGCAGTATCCTTGAAACGGGCAGTTATGATCACCAAACAGGATTTAAAATGATTTTCCACCAGCTGCAGAAATCTCAAATTTTACATGTAAATGGAAAACAAAGTGCAGCTGTAGGGGCTTTCAATCATGACTGTCTTCTCTCCTTTTCCCCATACCACCAAGCAAAGCCACAGGGCTCCTCACCACTGGGGTGTAGACTTTACCCCGGTGGGCAGGGGGCGCTGTGCAGGGACTCTGGGGAGCAGACAGGAGAGCACAGGCTGCTTTGGGGAAATGGAGCACTTTGTCTTTGGCAAACAACTCATCTGGTTTGCCTTTGCCCTCTGAGAAATCCTGATATACAGACACACATTCATGCCTCACTGCAGCAGCTTTTAAGGTATTAAACCTAAATGGAAGGTCACTGTTTTAAAACAAGCCAGAGAATCCTTTTATGTCGCAGCTAAATAAAGAAACAGTGAGGGTCAACAAGTAAGGTTTCAGATTTGGTGAAATTCCTGCATGTAGAATTTTCTGGGTGTTTCAGCTCACAGTAGGTGGCATTTGGAAACTAGCAAATATCACTGGAGATGTCAGCTAGCCTCTCTGTACCCTTTACACATTCCAAGAGGTTTCAAAAGTCTCCCCCCAGAGAGAACTGAGTTCTCCACTTGGTGTATACTCACCTCATGACGAAACACGAACCCTGAAATGCCAGCCACGAGCTCAGCCAGAAACACCAGAGACAGAAACATGGCGTACTACAAGGCAAGTGGACATGGACACCGTCAGATATGGTGGGAGGGAGGAGACTGCCTCCTTGGACTAAGTTCCTTCTTGTCAGAGGGAATTAGACAAGTTATTCTATTCCCTAGGTGGAAAAGTGGGAAAATCCCCTTCTCCAGATGTCCCCACACGACCCTCCATGTTAGCTTGCATCTATTCAATACATATAAGCATTTGGGGGCACATGGGCATCCAGGGACCAACATCAGGCCTCTCAGGTTGGCTCCACCAGGAGAAATCTGGAAAGGCTTTTTACAACTAAGTATCCATTACTGTGACTCAGATAGCAAAGAATCCACCTGCAATGCAGGAGACTTGGGTTCAATCCCTGGGTAAGGAAGATCCCCCAGAGAAGGAAATGGCAACCCACTCCAGTATTCTTGCCTGGAGAATTCCATGGACAGAGGAGCCTGGTGGGCTACAGTCAATGGGGTCATAAAGAGTCAGACATGACTGAGCGATGAACACTTTCACTTTTCTCATCCTCTGTTCTTCATGTTAGGCTCCTCGAGGTAGAGAGGGCTGGGGGAGGGGGGCATGAGCCCTTTATACCACATTCTTCATCAAGGTCACTTGGAGTCTGCAAGTTGAGAACACTCCCACCACCTGCCCATTGCTGGCAGCGCATTCAGGTTTTAAACTGTTTCGATTGCTAGAAAGCCTTCTTCCCCTTGGCCACAGTGGGCCTCCTTGTAACTTCCACTGGTTGGAGTCAGATCTGCCTTCAGGAGACACCAGAAGCAGCCCAACTTCTCTTCTATGCTACAGCCCTTTGTGTGAGAACCCAGTCACGAAGGGACCCAGCTGCTTCACTCCCTTCGGGCATCCCCTTCCATTTCCTTAAGCACACCTCCTACCAAGTGGCTTCAAACCCCCTTCCTTTGTCAGAGCGGCTGGAATATGCACAGGCGACATGATATCCTTCCTCTCTCTGCCCTGAATGCAGCCCCTGCAGCGATGGGCCTCTTACCTCTGTGTTCTGCGGACTCCATAGCCTTTTGAAAAGCAAATCGGCTATGCTACTGACAAATAATGTTTGCAAGCATCGAAAACCCTCACTGCTTCTTATACATTTCATGCTTCTTGTACTTTCCAAGGCGATTGTGTGTATGTGTGTGTGTATGTGTGTGCATGCACGTGAGCATGCGTGCCCAAGTTCAGGGATATTACACGGTACTTACAAGACATTAAAGCTTTCCATTTTTGTGACTTTGAAAAGCAGATAAAAGGAAAGAGAATTGATTCCTTTCCTACGAGGCATATGTCTTACAATCTGCTTCTTCTCATCCTGAAATGAAATACACCAGTCCCAAATGTTGGGAATGGTCCTTGGTGATGCCCTGGAATTTGGGTACCCTGCACATGGCCATATTGCTTACTTGTAAAGTACACATCTGTGCACAGGATCATAAATTATTTTTCTCTGCTAGGGGCATCTATATTCAAAGGAGGAAATACAGCCTTAAAATGCCAGTTAGTCTCTCTGCACATTGAAAGCACAGGCACTACCAAAAACACAGTAATGAAATGAAGGCTCCATGTATACAACCTCCTCTCTCAACTTGGTACAGTGCACAATTAGAAACACCCTTTACTCTAGGGAGAGTCTCACCCCAGGCCTAGACTCCATGAGACAGTACTGTGAGAGAGTAATTGTTAGGAGGCAGGTGGGAAGAACAACTTTTGACTCTGTGGTCAGAAATCCTCCTGGATTGGAGTCCTGGCCATGTTGTGGAGTAACTGTTAGGCAACAGGCCACTGCTCTGAGCCTCCATAAAGTGAAAATAGTGATTTTTAGTTGTTTTGCAATTAATGAGGTTAAATGAGGACTGTAACATTCTAGAGAGACAGTTAATCAAGTGACTTCTGCTCTGCTCAGCTAGATCAGCAGTTTCGCATCCCTGGGAGCTTCTCTGCTTCTGGAAGCTTCCAGAGAAGAGCTGTTGCTCCTTCAAAAGGTCTACTGGGGACAGCCTGCATTACATTCAGGTGGTAGGGTTCAAGTTTTCTCCAAATGAAAAATACTGCAGTAGAAACAGTCCTGGCTTTGGAAAGAAGCTTTTCTGGGTTCCGAACCCAGGTCTGTGCACATTAGTTGTGTGAACCTGGACAAGGTTCACACACACCTCCAAGTCTTTACCACGTAATATGAAAATACAACCTGCACTTCACAGTGGTGGTGAGGAATAAATAAAATGTAGTACGTCCACAGGACAACACAGCGGGAAACTGGAATCAAGACCAATCCCCACCCCCAAACTTCTCTACTCCCCAAAAGGCTTGCTTGTCAGTAAGCTCACAAGTGTTAGGAGAAAATGGAAGCGTGCTGTGAAACCACCTTCAGAAGAGGCCAGAGTGCAACTGTTCCATTGTTGCATGCCCTGTTCTGCTTCAGTCATAGTCTTTAAGCTGGAAGAAACCTTGGTGATTTAGTCCTATAGTGTTCTTTCATAAATGGGGACAGAGGCCCAAAGAGGTTACATCCTTGCCGTCAAGACTTAAGCCAGTTAGTGTCAGGGCCTGTCAGGGCCTCCAGGTCTCTTCCCTTCTTGTCTGGACAGGTGGAATTGCAGAGGTCTCTCTTTTCTGTGCCTCTGAAGTTAATTCTCCCCTTGCTAATCACTGTACCCAGGAAGAGGGTCTCAGCCCTGGCTGTGCAATAGCGCCCCCCTGGAGAACTTTCAGAAAATATGTGGCCAGACCCTCACCACCAGAGATTCTGATTCCACTGGCTGGGGGTGGGTCCCTAGCAGAGGTGTTTTTAAAAAGCTGCCCAGGTGACTTAGATATGGATCAAAGTTGAAGACTACCAACCCTAGACCAAAGGAAACACTAGTGCCTGTAAGAACTGAAGGTTGACTTGGGGTGCTAGTGGAGGTGACAGCAGCAGAAGTGCCTCACTACGGCTTTTCCACCAACCTGGAGGATCAGTGGTGGCCAGGTATCAGCTTCTTGCATGGTCTGCAGGGCAGAAAGTGGCCAAATCAAGCACAGCCTCCATGAGGCTGTCAACAAAGAGACCAGGAAGATGGGTCCTTTGGAGTGAATCATCTTCACACCATATCTGTCACTAGATGGTATTAAGGGTTACTACAATCTAGGGCTAAACAAGAAAGGACAGGCAACATAGCACTCATGGAATCTCCACTCTCCCTTTTCAGAGAACAAGAAGTCTGAGAGAAATCCCTTTAAATAAAGTTGTCTTTTGAGGAGAGCCTCTTGCGGCCTTTTATCTATGAAAAGTATTGAAAGTGTTAGTCACTCAGTTGTGTCCAACTCTGCAATCCCATGGACTGCAGTCCACCAGGCTCTTCTGTCCATGGGATTTTCCAGGCAAGAATGGGTTGGCATTCTTGTGGGTTGCCATGCCCTCCTCCAGGGGCTCTTCCCAACCCAGGGACTGAACCTGGGTCTCCTACATTGCAGGCAGACTCTTCACCATTGAAGCCACCAGGGAAGTCACTTTTATCTATGAAAACCTTCCATATTAACAGGCAAGAGAGTAGAGAATTAGGCAACTGGTCTACCAAAAAGTTGAGACTTGCAGTAACAGTTTTTCAACAGCCTGCCTTACTCTTTGGGAAACATCACTGCTGTGTTTGTCCTGTTACCACATCCTGGTAGCCAATATTTGGTCCCACATCAACCCTCTATTGAGTGGGGAAGCTCTGGCTTAGTTCAGCTCCCACCACATGGAGCCAGGGGACGCAGATGTAGAGGAGAGCATGCCCGTGCATCCGAGCACAGCCAAGCTCAAGGAGGCAGAAAAGTATTTCTCCACTGGGAACTTGGGCATGAAAGGCTGCTTATGTTCAAGGTGCTGCCTCACCCACCAAGGCTGCACATCACATACTTTGGGAGATTTCTAAGACTGAATTCAAAACTAGAACAGGCCATCTTGCTATAAATGGCTATAAATGGCTATAAATGGCTTATTGGAACTGCTGGCCACTGCTTTGTCATCACCTATCTCGGGGGACCAGGACTGGATTTTTTGTGCCAGGCTGTGTCTGGGCTTGTCTGTCCCTCTAGGGGACTAAAGGGTAGGTTAGGTAAGAGTCTGGACTAAAATTAGAGTCAATGAATATCAAGGTCTCGTCTGTGGCTTCAAGAAGGGCCACTTCGCTCTCACGTGATTTGCATTTTTACAAAACAGAACCCGAAAGCAGTATTCCGTTGTGACCTACTCACCAGTTTCAGCATCCATGGGCTACCACGGCATGTGGCAAAGCACCCAAACAGGCCAAACACGACGATGGTGGTGCCAGTGCCGATGAGCACATAGGGAGCATTTGTGGAGTTCTCGGCGATAAGGGAGATGTAGGTGCCCAGAGTAAGTTTGCCCCAGACTCCAACGGCCAGCAGGATCACCCCAGTGATCTGAAAAGGGCAGGAGGGAGAAGGGACAGTAAGACTGCTGCTGAGAGACATGAGAATCGACACCGAGCAACGTGGCTAGATTCTGCAGACTCCAGTTTCCGGGAACAAGCAGACACTTGTTGTAGGAGTCCCTGAAGCACTGGGAAAGGCCAGAGGCCATGAGCCAAAGCCATCATACAGGAAAGACACTCTGATTGTGGACAATTAGATCTGCCCCTTACACAATCCCATAGGCAGGTACCATGTTAACTGGAAGTCAAGCCAACATTCAGTTTCAGTTCAGTTCACTCAGTCGTGTCCAACTCTTTGCAACCCCATGAGTCGCAGCACGCCAGGCTTCCCTGTCCATTACCAACTCCCGGAGTTTACTCAAACTCATGTCCACCAAGTCGGTGATGCCATCCAGCCATCTCATCCTCTGTCGTCCCCTTCTCTTCCTGTCCCCAATCCCTCCCAGCATCAGGGTCTTTTCCAATGAGTCAACTCTTCGCATGAGGTGGCCAAAGTACTGGAGTTTCAGCTTCAGCATCAGTCCTTCCAATGAATACCCAGGACTGATCTCTTTTAGGATGGACTGGTTGGATCTCCAAGCCAACATCAAAGAACTTAAAAAAAAAAAAAAAAAAGCTGCTTAACACATTATTGGACTTCCCTGGTAATTCAGTGGTAAAGAAGCCTCTTGCCAATGCAGGTGGTGTGGGTTTGATCCCTGGGTTGGGAAGATCCCCTGGAGGAGGAAATGGCAACCCACTCCAGTATTCTTGCCTGGGAAATCCTATGAACAGAGGAGCCTGGCGGACTGCAGTCCATAGGGTTGCAAAGAGTTGGACACAACTGAGTGACTGAAAAATAACACCACCACATTATTGATGCCACAGGCATTACCTTCTGTAAAAATCTCTGGGTCAGGTCAATGATGTGTTTGAAAGTACATCCTAATATAGGTCTGAGCACCTTCCCAGGTCTGATCTGAGAGCTGCTGCCCAATACATAGCTGGGCACGGCCGCAGTAAGAACATCAGCTGACCTCTTCAATGGCACATGTGTTCATGGAATATTTTAAGGATATCCTGTATGATGTTTTCGAGAACAAGGTGACCTTCATTGACTATCATGACAAAAATCTCTACAGAAGCAAAATCTTGAAAGTATTTTTGAATCCCTATTGATGTGCTGCCTTCTTTGTGATATTTCATTCACTATAAAACGTCGGAAGAATCTGAATAGTTCCTGGAGTTAGCTATAATATGATTTGTCAAATTGCTCTGATTGGCCCAAAGGAAATCCCCACAGTGTACTAAACCACAGAACCGTCCATCAGTCGGGCCCTTACTTACTTCAGGGCATAGACTTGGGGCTGTGCATCATGTCTGACTCTCCAACCCCTGCAGGCCACGCACCCTGGCAGCCTTAGCTACTAAAGCCAGCTGCTGACTTGGTGTCTCCAGCTTCCCAGTCTGTCTCTCCCTCAGTTTACCAACAGCTGAGCAGCTCATTTGAACTGACATCCCTCCAACTGCCACCACTTCTGACATCTTATAAGGCTTGAAAAGAGGCCTGAGTGTCCAAGGTAACCCTTCTGCACCTTCTCCCACCCTAGCCCCTGATGACCCACAAGTGCTCCCCAGGAGATGCGGGTTCGATCCCTGGGTTGGGACTGAAGGAGGGCACGGCAACATACAGATTCTTCACTTTACTAAATCTATTACCACTTGACAAGTGAGGAGGCAAATAATAAAAAGAATGAACTAATGGATGGAAGTAGAGATGATCATATGGAGTGAAGTAAGTCAGACAGAGAAATCTGCCTGCAATGCGGGAGACCTGGGTTTGATCCCTGGGTCAGAAAGATCCCCTGGGGAAGGAAATGGCAACCCACTCCAGTATTCTTGCCTAGAGAATCCCATGGACAGAGGAGTCTGGTGGGCTACCGTCCATGGGGTCGCAAAGAGTCGGACATGACTGAAATGGCTTAGCAGGCAAGTAAGCACAGATAGGTAGATAGACAGACAGACAGATAAATAGAGAGTGAGGAGGCAAGATGAGAAACTGAAGAAAATCTGTATGAAATAAATCAATACCAGCCTCTCCAAGGTTTCCCCTGTCAATTAACATACCGTTCCTTAATGTCTGTAAGTGAACACAGGCTACACAGCAAATCAAATGCCTGGACCAGTGGATCTCCGGGACTTTCTCTCTTGACACTTCCTTCTACAGTTTAGAGCCATCAAGCTCCACCATCAAATTGTTTCCTTGTGCAGGAAAAAGAACAGACTCTCCACCTTTCCCCATATCAGCTGACAGTGGGCTCCAGCAGTTTGGGGAATGGGATCAGTGGAAACAACCGGAGCTTGTTGAATCTCCCCTACCCCTACTCTGGAGAACCATCACTGTAAAAGACAGAAATAAAATCTTTAAAGTAGAAAAAGGTCAAGAAATTTGTGCTACTTTTATAAGGTGAAGGAATGTGATGCAATTTTGAGGAGAAAGTGTTTGACACTAGTATTTGGGAGACAGCAGCCCAATGGAGGTCTACCGCCTTTGAAAAGTCAAAAGAGGGATGGCCTTAGTGAGTTAGGAAAACCAAGAACACATTTGTTGTCAAGAGTTCCAAGTCCTCTACTGACACCTGGTGGTTGCTAAAGAAAGTACCTCCCTTGAACACCTTTTCTGCCACACTAATCCAAAGGGAAACAGAATGCTTTTCATCCACTAGAATCAAAATGGAAGATTCAACCCTACTCCTTAGGGGTAACAATTCAGTGAACAGTAGGTAGTAAGGACAGTGCCATCTTTTATTACTCAATGCTTAGCACAGTGCCAGGCACAGAACAAATACTTAATATTCATTGACAAACACATTTCATTTTTCTGGGTCTTACACCTCATTTTACAATAAAGTCTTTCACATGCCAAACAGTTACAAAACTTTTCCATCAAGTAAATACTGAGAGGTAACTTAAAATGAAACTAAAGAGAATCTTTCTCCCCTACTTCCCTCTTTGGCATTAACTGCCTAAAGATGTAAATATTAATATTATAATGTAAGTGTAATGAACAAAACCAAAAATCCCATTAAACTAGGCACTCTTTAGACTGAATATGTCTCATCCAGACACCTGTGATTTCATATGACTGCTCCCAAAGATTTAGTTACCCTTTATACGTACACTGAGTAGCTGTATTCTATATACTATTATTGCCAGTTATTATTGGAACATGATGGCTTTAATGCAACTGTATACTACTCACCAAGTATAAGAGTTTGATATTATCTTTTACTTCTGTGGCCAGTGATTTCATGAAGTTCACTTAATATCCTAACAAAGATTATATGCAGTATGACAAAGTTAACACAAATCCCGATTTTAAGGCAAACAGTATTAACAGTTTTATTCCTTTTCTTTCAAAAAATAAATTTCTGCAAATGCAGTCATTGCTTTGAGTATAAAATGTCTCCTCATATAATATCAACTTGTTAGAATGTTCATATAATGTAAAATATAAAATATTCCTCTTTTAAATTTTTTTGCAAAAGGACTATTTTTGCAGACCTCCAAGGGTACCTCTTAAAGACTGCCACTGGGTAGAAACATGAAGAAAAGAATAAGCAGACAAGGGGGGGAAAGGGGTTAGGTTGAAATGGACCCGGAAGTGAGTAAAACTGTATTTACTAGAAATAGTGGTGGTGGACTTGAGATGAGCCTTGGAAGAAGATTGCCAGGTAGTTGAAGGGAAAAAAAACACAAGCAAAGTTTAAAGAGGCAATGTGCATGTGAGTGTGTGTGTGTGTGTGTTCAGTCATGTCTGACTCTTTGTGGCCCCTTGGACTGTAGCCTGTTAGGTGACTCTGTCCGTGGGATTTCCCAGGCAAGAATACTGGAATGGGCTGCCATTTCCTTCTTCATGGGATCTTCCTGATCCAGGGATCGAACCTGTGTCTCCTGCATTGGCAGGTGGATTCTTTACCACTGCACCACCTGGGAAGCCCCATAAAACACAACAAACGAGCACTTACTCACATCTTTCCTACTATAATAATGCTTCTTAGCAAGAAAAATAAACATACTATAGGATTTTCTTTCTTTCCTTTCTTTTTTTTTGACCACACCACAGGGCATGTGGGATCTTAGTTCCCCGACCAAGGATCGAACCTGCGCCCTCTGCATTGGAAGTGTGGCATCTTAACCACTGCACCACCAGGGAAGTCCCAGGATTTTCTTTCCTTGGATTCTGCTAACACACACAGCAACACTCACCCCTACATGTGCCTTGATGAGCACCCAGAGAGTGCAAAGTAAAGAACAGGTTCTCTTGACCTCTCTCTTATGCACTGGGCTGCAGTGAATAAGTGGCTTCAAAGCTCACCAATGCAATGTTGAGTCTCAGCTATTAAGAGACCTTAAATTCTGAAATCAAGCAGCATGTCACTGACTTGGCTTTCTCATGGAAGTTTTGCTTCCTTTTCAGAAGAATCAATTTGCAAGCAGCCAGTAGCGCGGCCAAGGAGGGGACAGATTAGAGCTGAAACCATGCTGAATGGCCTGGTGAAGGCCCTGCCACCTTCCATGCTCCTACATCGACCACAAACAACGAGGGCAGGCCTGGTGCCCACCACCAGCAGCCAGGCTGAATCTTGGTCTTTTTTTAATTCTCAGCATCTCATGGTGGCTCAATATTTTCTGCATGCCTGCAACACAGCTCAAAATGTACGGGGAGCAGAACACCTCCTGGTACTACTAATTTAGGCTTGGTGAGGAGACTGAGAAAACTGTAATGGTAGCATCAGAGAAGGTAGATCAGAGCTAGAAAAGGTTTGGTGTGATCATTCACATTACTTGAAAATTATACTGAAAGAAAACCATAGATGGGTTTGCCACTGTACCATCTGAAATGCTCTGGAAGAGATTTCCTGAGGTTTATGTTCATCTTGAAGTGGATACAGAGGGAGAACAGGTAGCAGGGAGGAATGAGCCCCCTTGCTCCTGACAGGTCAGCACTGCGAACACTGGGAAGTTTCCTCACAGCATCCTTATCCTCAGAGAGCGGACAGGGACATAGCAGTGCCGTCCATTTCACACACCCAGAGGTGTTTTTTTAATTGTTTTATTTTTAAGATTTGTATTGGGGCATAGTTGATTTACAATATTGTGTTAATTTCAGGTGTACGGCAAAGTGAGTCTCATACATATATCTACTCTTTTCTTTAAGCTTCTTTTCCTATATAGGTCATTACAGAGTATTGAGTAGAGTTCTCTGTGCTATACGGTAGGTCCTTATTATCTATTTTATATATAGGATTGTGTATATGTCAATCTCAATTTATATGCCCACATGTATATGATCTCCCATTTTATCTCTCCTCTACCCCTTACCCCCAAATAACTATAAGTTTATGTTCTGCATCCATAACTCTGTTTCTGTTTTTTTGATAAGTTCATTTGTACTTTTATTAGATTCCACATGTAAGTGATATCATATATTTGTCTTTCTCTGTCTGACTTACTTCACTCAGTATGACAATCTCTAGGTTCATCCATGTTGCTGCAAATCACATTATTTTGTTCTTTTTATGGCTGAGTAGTACTCCATTGTATATATACACCACATCTTCTTCATCAAGAGGCATTTTCTTGAGCCTACTCCCTTTCTGCATGCAGACCACAGACCTCCTGATTAAACTGTAGCCACTCCTCTTGTGCCCATGAAAGGCTGTGCCAGGTTTGGGTTTGACAGAGCAAAGCCCACATATTTTCTTTTTCTTTGACTATAAAATATACTAAATAGGAGTTTGTGGCATCATTAGGATAATGTGAAGACGATCATGTAGAAGGTGGGGATCATAAGCCACGTATTATGAAATTAAGGGGGAAAAGATAACCGAAAATTGAACTATAGAAGCACAAGCTATCTAGAAGATGCACCCTTCCCTAAGAAGCTATATGGGATAGAAAACACAGGATCTGCAACTAACAGAAATGAACAGGCAGAAGAAACCTGTGGGCAGAAAGCTCAGCCATTTTAAGTGAAAGCCACAATTCAATTATCCCAGAGGTTTATAGGTTAATTCACTCCACACGACACCCAGATATGGGGATATGTTCTTCCCCCATTCCAGATGATTCTGTAACTCAGGAAAAAATGCCTGACACAGAAACTCCATACACATCATCAATAATGAAAACCCAGGTCCTTGGAAGTTAGAGTTTAAAAGAAAAAGTATCCAACCAACCCTGCTTTCAGTTCATTCTTACGTCTGTGTGTGTGATGAGAGGACGGCGGGGGAGAGCAAGTCTTTGCAGTTTGCTGACCTGATTTCGGAGAGATGGATAAAGCAATCAGAAAGAGAAGCCAGCAGCTTCCACCCATGAGCTGATGGAAGTTTACTTCTTAAGTGTGAAGAAGTAACAGTGCGAAGCTGTCATATTTACAACTTACGCTATTATTATGAGTTATTTGTGTAAATGTTTAATATGTTCAAATAGCCTAAGGACCAGGATTTATTGGGGTTTTTCAGTGGGCTTGAGGACTCACATCAGATGAGCAGCAGAAAGAGATTCAACATATTTAAAAGGCAGGTGGAAAAAAAATAAATAAAATAAAAAGCAGGTGAATGCAAGAGCTCTAGACTTGGGGTTACAATATTAGCACTTCAGATGCAGTTTTGTCACTAATAAGCTCTGTGACTTTGGGCAGACTGCCTAACCTTTCTGGGCCTCAGTTCCCCCTTTAGTAAGATCAGGAGGTGGGAAAACCTGATTTCCAGGGCTTCCTCCAGCAACTACACTCTGATACAAGTCCGAATTTCAAACTTGACATGCCTATTCTCTCTGAAATGCATTTTCACATGTGCCACTGGGCAAATAAGCACCAGGAAGTTTATTAGTTCCTCCCTGTGACTGTGAGCTGTGGGGACAGGAAGGTCAACTCATTTCTGGATTCAAGGCCAGTCGACTGTTCTGCCAGCTTTCCAAGGTGACAAGTGCTTGCTGGGAAAGAGAAAGAGGGTCATGCACTGTAGTTATACCCAGACATCCAAGAATGCGTAAGGCCACCAGCATATCAACAAGCTTTACTTTTTATACGAAGATGACACTGTCATCTTAAGAGCAATAAGACACATGCATTGTGCTATTTCGGAGCCTGGTGGGCTACAGTCCACGAGGTCACATGGACTTAGTGACTAAACAACAATTTCTTCCTAGGCAAGTATGTTAGCCAATTCAACCCTTCTAATCTGTCACTTTTATGTTTATATGTGAATGGGTGAATGTGTATATGTACAGAAGAGGACACACATTCCATGGCAGGGAGGTTAGTGGTATCATTAAAAAGATTTAGGGAAGTTGTGAAGGGGAAAATAAGAGAATTGAGATGCTCTTAAATGCTGACTTGTTAAGACTGAGTTTGCGAATCAACAGGAAACCCGAAGACCATATGGTCCAGGTCCTGTTTTCTGTGGTGTTTGAGGTGACCAAAAGCCATGCAGGTAACAGGTTCAGAAGGCAGTTGTGGATGTGGGACTGGAGTCCGGGAGGGAGTCTGAGATGTAGGTGAGGGCTGAGGCTAGAAGTGACAGTGAGGGAGGGGTATATCTCAGGAAGTGGAAGCAGACCACACTGGTCAATAGCTTTTACCAGGGGCCAGTGTGGTTGGGCTTTGTGCTCAGCCCAGGGGAGTCCAGCCGGGGACTGGTTCATGCAGGTGGCTGGCTGGAGACTGAACCATCTCTCTAATGTCCTAGAGGCGCAGAAAGTGGTGGAAATGGATCAATAGGGTCACAGTGATTTCTGAATTAAAAACTGGGTCTGAACACATTAGAGACACCTAAAATAGGCCTATTACAGAAAATCAGGGCTCTGCCACTGCTCAACTCATAATAAAGACCACTTTATCAAAATACAGCCTTTTACTAGCTGAAAAACTCACCCCCTTTGAATTCAGCCCAAGCAGTTCCACCTGATACTTACTTCCATTATTCAACAAAGGGTCATGGGAAATTTGCAAACATGTTATTAGGGACTCTGTATATCCCATTAGGAAATGAGAAAGAATGGGCAGCCCTGAATTGGTTTCACATTTCCTGGATATTATTCTAAAAGATTCTGGACTTTAGGTCTCCACCCTCTTAAACAAATCTCTTAAGGAAGGCCCCAGAATAATAATAAAAAAAAACCCTCCATGTTTATTAGCACATTGAGAAACATTCCATTATATCAGGCAGCTTTTTCTGAGCCTCTTGGCGTGGCTTTTTATTGGTAAGTATTACTGTTCCTGTAAATGTTTAAAACAAACAAGTTTTTTATTTACACTAATAGGAAGCATCTCACTCTGACTTCCAGTCGCCAGGAGCATGTAAAAAGAAGTGAGCAAACCGGAGGTTAAGACTGTCTGGATGTAGTTCGCACCTCTGGTTTCGCCAATGACTCAGATATTTAAATAGATAGCACATAGGTGAATGCCTGTTAAGAATGGGGGCCAGTACTTACAAGGAGATTTATGTGCTTAGAAATCAGGACCAGCTGCAGTGGCTAAAGTGACAGAAGCTCAATGTTGGGGGGGACTCCCTTTATGCCAGGCCTCCTCCATGGAACCCCCAAGTTGATCTCACTCATATTTAAAATCTGCTGGGCCAGTTCACACACAGAAAGCCGAGAGGGTGGCAGGAGTCCCAAACCTTAGCCTCCTTAGCAAGGGCCAACCAACCAAAGGAAAAGCTGTGGGCAGACACCACGTCCCTTACTTCCATTTCTCAGGTGATCTAGGACTGGATCAGTGCTCTGAAAATAGGGATCAAATTCCACGCTAATAAGAAAAGATATGTTAAAAGAAGTTCACATAGGGTTAACCGTATAAACAAGAGCTACAAGTCTATTATTGATGCGTGTTGACAGACAGTTGGTGCTGACCACGCATTTATCTTGTTGTATTGTATTGCCCTGTATTGCCTTGTATCTTGTTGTGTTGCCCTGTATTGTTAACTGTGTGTCCATCAAGATTCAAAGGGTCTTATGGGAGGAAATAAGGTCCTTTACCTCCTTTGTCTCCACCAAAGCCTCACCCACATCCTGCGCCTGATTTTCCTGGACAACAGGTCAATCAGACATTCTGTCCCAAGGCCTTGGGAGTCACCGCATGGGAACGAAGCCGGCTAAACTAGTCCTAACAATGATTCCTTAAACACAACCCAGAATGCCAATCTGTGACTGAAGAGCACACGTCTCTCTCAGGATTGTGTTGTTGAGCAGATGTAGCTTTGTGGGAGTTCCTTTTGTTTTTTTTCAAAAGTGAAAACATTCTTTGCATAATTTCTATATGGGATCATCATCTTTCAAACATCTACACCTATCCATGTGCCTTATGCTGCTGCTGCTGCTAAGTCGCTTCAGTCGTGTCCGACTCTGTGCGACCCCAATGACAGCAGCCCACCAGGCTCCCCCGTCCCTGGGATTCTCCAGGCAAGAACACTGGAGTGGGTTGCCATTTCCTTCTCCAGTGCATGAAAGTGAAAAGTGAAGTCACTCAGTCGTGTCTGACTCTTAGTGACCCCATGGACTACAGCCTACAAGGCTCCTCCATCCATGGGATTTTCCAGGCAAGAGTACTGGAGTGGGGTGCCATTGCCTTCTCCGCATGTGCCTTATACATACAGGTAAAAAGGAAACAGAAGAAGCTGGAAGTCAGTTGGTGAAGAAATCCTGAAAGCCTGTGCTCTATCTGGCTATGTGTTGATGGGGGTGGAGGGGGTGGGGTGTTAGAGGGAACTCAAGCCTCTTTGCAGGTGAAATTGGATAAGACATCATGCCAGAGGACCTAGTATTAAATGAGTAAAAACATCATCTGTGGGAGAAATGTGCATGTGGTATTCAATAACAAGATTCTTACATCAACGATGAGATGGTGGTGTTCTTTTAGTGGTCCTAACTTCCTCCTGAGATGATATATGGGGGAAGAAAAAACCCACTCCTATTAGTGATTTAAGTAACTTTCAACATCAAATATCTACACTGTACACACCAAATAAGACACACAGAGAGGGGACTTCCCTTGGTGGTCCAGTGACTAAGACTCCACACTCCCAACACAGGGGGCTGGGGTTCAATCCCTGGCCAGGTAAATAAATGCTGTATGCTGCAACCAAGAGTTCACATGCCACAACGAAGACACAGGCAACCAAATAAATAAATATTTTTTTTAAAAAAGACACACAGGAAAACTTCAGAAGTGGAGCAGAGTATTGTGGGGGAGGGGGATTAACCTCAGTCATCTCAGAAAAGTACAAAGAGACACTTTGCCATCTCCAGCAGTATGACTTAGGCTAAGCCACCATCTCTGCTGTCTCTCCTTGCCTCCAGCTTTGCCCCCATGCTCTCTTTTCAACCCAGTTGGGGTGATCTGTTCAAACCGAAATCCTTTACTCAAAACTCCTCCCCTTCCAATTAAAAATAATTTTTTTAAAAATTCAACAACAAAAAAATTCTTCCAGACATTCCAGGTTTCAGAACCAAAGCCCATGTTCTCAGCCTTGACCTGCAAGGCCCTACTTGACCTGCACCCCTTGATACTCCTCTGACAGGACCGCCACTGGCTTCTCCATGCTTACCACACTTCAGCTCCACAGGCCTCTTTGCGGCCCCCACCACTCCTGACCTGGTTCCTGCCTCTGAGACTTTGAACTTGCTCTTCCCTCTGCCTGGACTTCCAAGATCTCTCATTCAAGTCTCTGCTCCTTGGAGGCCCTTCCCTGATGACTCTTAAAGCGAGAACCCTGGCCTTCCAGCGTTCCTCACTTCCTCCTTTCCCGGCTTTATTTTTCTCCACTGTACTAATCTCCTTTGAACACTGATTAATTTACTCTTTTTTATTTATTTTTTTGGTCACACTGCATGGTATGTGGCATCTTAGTTCCCCAACCAGGAATCAAACCTGCACCCCCTGCAGTGGAAGCGTGGAGTCTTAACCACTGGACCTCCAGGGAAGTCCCTTAATTTACTTTCTTAGTCTGTCTCCCCAAAACGAATGCAAGCTCCGTGAGCACTGGGAATTGGGCCCTGTTTTATTCATGTAGCCCCAGAGCCAAAACAAATGCCTGCTCATAGTAGGTGCTCAGTAAATAGTTAAGTGATTGAATGTAGGATGACAGGCAGGTGAGCAAGGGGGAGCTTCGGAGGCCATGAGATGGGTCGGCACTAAGGAAGCCGTGTGGTGGACTTAACTCTTACAAGGCCCGGGCAGTTGCACTGGGATACAATTCAAGTCTTTGGCCCATTGGCTTCTTATCCAGCACATTGCTTCATCCATGTCTGCTTTTGATCACAAGGGGGCCTAAGTGAGAAAGCATGGAATAGTCCCACCTAAATCCATCACCACTAATGGAAACATAAATCAAAGCCCTAACATCCTGTAACTCCATGAGGTCTATAATTGATGGTTGGGAGTCGAAAGAATGAGCAATGCTTATACCAGCAAAATTTCTCTCTCTTTTAAAAAAAAAATGTACTACGGCAGGGGGTGGGAGAGACGAGCGCTTACTATGTGCTGGGCACGGGCACGAGGCTAAGTGCTTTAATGCTTTATCTAGCTCAGTCCTCCTAATAACTCTATGAAACTAGCCTGAGGTGGTCACCACCAAGTGGCAGAATAGGTACTCACAGTCCTGGCCCTCAACCATTGCCTTCCCTGCACATCCTCTTAAGCGGCCTGCTTAAGTTTCTTTCTCCCAAACCCTCCACACTTAACAAAGAAAAGCTCACAAACTAGTATCCTGCATCCTGGCACAGAGGCCAGGCTGGATTCTCAACCCTGAGAATTTGGCTGCTACAATTAAAAACTCAAGTCCGCAGGCTGGTTTCCAATTTATTTATCTAAAAAATGCTGTCCATTATTTCTCCCATTTCAATCAGGAAAAGCTAGAGAAATGGAAACATGTTCTGTTCCAGCTACAGCTTGATACTTTGAAAATCAGGAGGGCGGGGGGGGGGAAACCAGATGTGTATATGGGAATGAGCCAGAAAGGTTAACACTCACAAACATCAGATACAAATCTACATGCTGAACAAGCTGAAGAATCAGTAAAGCTTGACATGCAAACAGAGAACCATAGCATGTTCTGGGGAAAGTTAAGGTACTTTTGGGTTTGGGTTTCCCCCCAGAGAAGAGGAATGAGAGACCATGGCTGAAACACACATGAAGAGAACCACTCTGGAGCTGCGAAGTCATCTGATTTTCAAAGTAGGCGTGACCCAAAGCGATGGGCTGAGTCACCAACTGGGGCAGCGGTATCATATCTGACTGCCCCACAGCCCAGAAGGGGGATGTGATCAGTCCTTCATGAACTAAGGGCACAGTCCAGAAACACACTTAACTGTGTGTACAGGCCTGTGATGAATGGCATTTGCTGAGTAGGTAGTGCAGTGGTAGAAAATCTGCCTGCTAATGCAGGAAACATAGGAGGCATGGGTTTGATCCCTGGGTGGGGAAGATCCCCTGGAGGAGGAGATGGCAACCCATTCAAATCTTCTTGCCTGGGAAATCCCATGGACAGAGGAGCCTGGAGGGCTACAGTCCATGGCGTCACAAAGAGTCGGACAGGACTGAGCGACTGAGCACACATGCATTGTGATGACTGTAAAGGGTTGTCACATTTACTACTCATCTGTTTTGCAGATAAACAGCAGGCTGTGAACACTGAGGCTCTGAAAGGTTCAGCAATGTGCTCAAAGCCACAAAGCTAAGTGGTACAGGCCTGAGTTAAATTCATCTCTGTCCTACCTCAAGGCAGTTTCCCCAGCCATCACCATCTCTGCCTCCTGTGGTGGTATGAACAAAGTGGACCACCTTCTAGAGCATGGGTCCTCTTGGCCCAATATTACCCAGTCCTTGGTCCTCCCCTCCAGGTGAATGGGTGATGGAAAGAGAAGCCTGGTTTTCTTTACACTGCCCCAGGTAGGTAGCTGCCCAATATGCTACTGGAGATCAGTGAAGAAATAACTCCAGAAAGAAAGAAGGGATGGAGCCAAAGCAAAAACAACACCCAGTTGTGGATGTGACTGGTGATAGAAGCAAGGTCTGATGCGGTAAAGAGCAATATTGCATAGGAACCTGGAATGTTAGGTCCATGAATCAAGGCAAATTGGAAGTGGTCAAACAGGAGATGACAAGAGTGAACATCAACATTCTAGGAATCAGCAAACTAAGATGGACTGGAATGGGTGAATTTAACTCAGATGACCATTATATTTACTACTGTGGGCAGGAATCCCTAAGAAGAAATGGAGTAGCCACCATAGTCAACAAAAGAGTCTGAAATGCAGTACTTGGATGCAATCTCAAAACGACAGAATGATCTCTGTTTGTTTCCAAGGCAAACCAGTGCACCTTAAGAGGGCATGATGAGAAAACCAGCTTTCTGAACCAATTTCCACGAGCTTTTTAGGCAATTTCTAATGTTCAACATACAGGAAATATGGGGAAAGGCAGGGATGGGAAGAGATGGATCTTACAGACTGCCCCTGGGAGTAATGGTCTTCCCCTTTCTTCTTTCTTAGGGCCTGGGCCTCCCTCCCCTAAGTCCCCTACTAAGCATGTTCCAATGGATGAATGGGGTTGCATTGCAGAAGATTATTGATACACTACTTGTGTGCAACTCAGAATGCATTTTCTGTTGGAAACTGTGTTAGACCTGGTGCCTGTGTTTGCAGGCCAGTCCTCAAAGGTCTCTATTTAAGCCAGTAATGGGGAAAGTTGGAGGGAAACAGACTGTTGTCTCCACACAAGGAAGTCCTATGGATGGGAAGCCAGCAGCAAATGCAGAATTGCCTGAAGAGTCATTCTGAGCCTGCCTAGTGCCCTGGAAGCCTTGTGCTTTTTCTGGCTGATTACCTCCCTAGATTTTCATACATGAATGAACAGTACCTACAGCAACACAGGAACCAGGGCAACCACTTTCCCAGACTCCAAGCAACCTTTCCTTCCTTTCTTTTTTTTTTTTTTAAAGAAGTCTTTTTTTGTGTGTGGACCTTTTTTTTTTTCTTTTTTTTTTTTTCGGTGTTAATTCTAGAAGATCCTGTAGGTCTTCACAGAACCATTCAACTTCAGCTTCTTCAGCATTAGTGGTTGGGGCAGAGACTTGGATTTATTGTGATGTTGAATGGTTTGCCTTGGAAATGAAACGAGATCATCCCAACCATTTTTAAAATCTTTATTGAATTGGTTACAATATTGCTTCTGTCTAATGTTTTGGTTTCTTGGCCCCAAGGTATGTGGGATCTCAGTTCCCCAATCAGGGATCGAACCCTCACCCCCAGCATTGGAAGGTGAAGTCTTAACCACTGGACCACCAGGGAAGTCCCACAACATTTCCTTTGATCTGCCAGCATAAATGCTAGGCCACATACCTCTGTCACATGAAGAGCAAAAGCTCAGTGAAATGACATCACAACTAACATGAGCTGTGTTCTTTAAAAAGGGGAAATGGCAGTTGAAGGAAGGTTTGCTCAATTATTCTAATCCCACCATCTTCCCCAGGCAAACAGGCACTCTCTCCACAATTTCTCAGCCAGGCATTCCTGGCTGGTTTTCAGCACCAATGAAGCTGGTTTTAAGATAAATGTATAAAAGCTACAGAGGAGGCAATCCTCATACTTTTCACATAGAGGCAAAGATTCTTTTAAAAGCCTGACATTGAAAGTAAAAAAAAAGAAGGTGTCCAATAAAATGTTACTAGTAATGGTGTATTGCATCAGAAATCTTTTCTCTCTAAAGTAAGTACATAGCTCCTCAGAAGAGCTGTGTGATTAGGACTTGGTTATGTGCGGACAAATACAGCTCCACTATTTACCTGAAGCTCACCCTTGCCTGTCACAGGCTGCTTCTGTGTGCTTGACCCTCCTGCCCCATCATTGCCCAGCCAGGCCCTCCGGGCCCTTCAAACACAACTAAATTGCCCTTTGCACCCAGAGGCCTTCCCTGATGCTCCAAGATAGTAATCATTTCCTTAACACGATTAGGATTCACCATCTATATCATATGACTGCCATTTCACTGGGTTGGCCAAAAAGTTCGTTTGGGTTTTCTATACCATGGTAAGAAAAATGCCAATTTTTTTTGCCAACCCAGTACCCTGCACCCTAAGCTTCTGTGAATACCTCCCCACTGAAGGTGGGAACCCCTTCCCACTGGAAGGAAGGGCTGTGAGCCGGCTACCTGGGTCAGCCTTACTTAAACACTCTGTGGACCTTGCGGCACCAGAACATTCTGCTGGCGACCAAGTCACTGCCCCATTTCCAGCCCAACCCCAGATGTGTCCCTCGTGTGTTAGTAACTATGGCATTGAGCACCTGCTTTCGATGACTAAATGTGATCAGAGAGAGTGCTTTCATAGCACAAGCCTCATGGAGGACAGATCAACAGGCACCTGACCTTAGGTCCTGAGGTTGCTGAGAGGACCTGGGATGGGTGAGGTGGGTGGGGGTCTGGACAAATAAAAAGGACTGAACACACACTGACAGTCAGGTGTGGTACCCGCATCAAATGTTACTGCTTGCCTTCATGTTGTGCTTAGAAACAAACACGACTGCCGTGGGCTCTGGCAAATGAGCCGTTCCGAAAAGTGACCAGGCACCCCAAACTCAGGGGCCACTAATCTAAGTCCCCTCTTTCCCTGACAGTCACCATCTACCTTCTTTTGAAAACTAGGCTTCCCATATATGGGAAAAGACTCTTTAAAAAGAGTAGATATATGTATAACTGATTCACTTTGCTATACACCTGAAATGAACAATAACACTGTACACACGCCAATAAAAATTAGAAAATACAAAAAAATGTAAAGGCTTCCCAGCAAAAAGCAGAGATTCTTCCCCACTGACAGACTACTGGCTGAAAATGACTGCAAGGAACGTGTAAGGGACGAGATCAGCTGAGGCCCCCATACTCCACATGAGCTAAGGACCAATGACACTCCTTCCTGGGCGCAGGGGAAGCTGTCAGACCTTCTATGTTGGCACTCAACGTCAAGAGCCATTGAAGGCTTGGCACACACTGTGAGTGACTGCCTTGCTGTCCGCGTGGGCCAGCAGGCACCATGGGTATATTGTGACCTCTGAGCCCAATGGCTATTGTTATTTTTGCTAAACTCTTCTTTCAACTCATCTGACCTTGCATTGTTCAACCAGAAAGTATCACAACCCTGGACTACGAGGTTGCAGGGAAAAGTGTTACCAGCCACTTGGAGCAAAAGGGGGGGTTTCCTTGAGGGCCCTGGGCACCCTAGGGGGGGCAGCTCTGAGGACAGGTACCAGGGAGGTGCCCTTTCCCTCCTCTAGAAGCAAGCACTTTGGCTTGTGCCTCCGTTGTACATTTGCCACATTCTTCTCCCTGTGTGTAGACTGGGTCTCTCCACACAGTGACAAAAGCCTCCCTTGAGAACACCACCTAATGCGAACATCCAACAGAGATTGAAGGACACTGATTTCAAATCTGTGGAGGAGAGAATGTGAGGGGCCCAGAATCAGGTCAGGTGAACTCTGACACAACCGGCTGTGACGGGGGCAAGACCATGGCCTCATCTTATCTGAGACTTTGAACTTGCTTTTCCCTTTGCTTGGACTTCCAAGATCACTCATTCAAGTCTCTGCTCCTCCGTGGGCCCTTCCCTAGTGACTCTTTAAAGTGAGAACCCTGGTCCTCCAGCATTCCTCACTTCCTTCTTTCCCTGCTTTATTTTTCTCCACTGTACTTATCTCCTTTGAATGGTGCTTACTCTTTTTTTTTTTTTTTTTTGTGACCACACCACACAGCATGCAGGATCTTAGTTCCCCAACCAGGAATCAAATCTGCACCCTCTGTGAGCTGGGCAACCCACTGATCAGCCTGGCCTTCCCCTTCCTCAGGGAACAAAAGAGAGGGGCTGCAACATAGTCTACCTTCTTGGCCTCGCTTTAGATGCTCTATAATCTGTGCAGCACCAGGACATTCTGGGGGAAGAAAAACCAAGTCACTGCCTCTTAAGAGGGTGCCATCGCCAGCACAAGCCTTTGCCCAGAAGAGGCCCTGGGGTAACCTCAGTCAGGCAGCCAGAACCAGCTTACATGAGCGTTAAGTCCTGACCCCCAAACTGAGGTGCCTGGTGGGGAGAATACACTGTTGGCAACTCCCAGGAGGTCAGATGCTGCCCTAAGCTCCTCCCTCAAAATGTGGCTTGGGCCCTTGACCACACCTGAGGCTCACTGCCAAGGGACCTCAAATAAATGAAGATACAACCCTAATGTAACCTGTAGGTTCCAGAACAGACTCCACTCTATGGACCAAAGCCATTCTCTATTAAATCTTCCAATGGGGCTGGCGGGATCCTTCGGACACCCTCATGTCTACACTGCCCCTATCGCTACATCGGGTTAAAACCCAACCCTCATCTGACTTGCCAGTTCAGCTGACAGTGGCTCCCACTTCTGCAGCCGGGACTCTACCAACACGAGGATGAGAGCTTGGCTGCTGGGAGAGAAATGGGTAACTGTGGAGAATACTGTATAGGAAAAGGCATCCCGCTGTGTCACAATCTGTTAACACAACCATTTGGGAAGATGCAAGAGCCTGAGGATCAAGTACATGTGAAACAAGCACCTTCCAAAGTGCTAGAGGGTATCAATTTTTTAAAATTTAAGTAAATGATACAGTAAAAAAAAAAAAAAAAAGGCAGACAAGTCTGAGATTGCACCAGGGACCCCCATTACACCACAGGGATAACATAATATTGGCATCTGTTGATTCTTCAGTCATTTAAATCACAAGAGCCTAAACTAACCTACATTGATAGTGATCATAAGAGTGATTATCCACAGAAGGGATGAGACTAACAGGAGGGGGCACAAGGGGGTGATAGAGATGATCTTTATCTTGATTGAGATGTATTGTGAGGAAGGACTGCAAAGCACAAGGAGAAAAAGAGTAGGGAAAGAAATGGTGTTATATAATCATTAGAGACAGCAGGAGGAAGAAAATGGCTCCTGGATCTTATGTAGGTAGTAACATTAAAATATCACCTCATGTCTGAAATGTGCTTTGCCATCTCGAAAGTATTTTCATTCAGAAAATTCCACTGAATACTTGTAATAACCCCATGAGGCACACACATTTGCAAGAGGCCATTTGCAAGATGAAGGAGCAGGTGCAGAGTCCCACATTCTGTAAGGGACCAGTTCCATCGCTCAGTCGTGTCCAACTCTTTGCAACCCCAAGACAGAACTAAAACCCAATGCCCTGGTTCAGAGGCCAAGTCCTTTTGATTATACCATATTAGTAACTTTTATAAAGTAACTTGCCTGACACTTAGTTTAATTCATTTTATTTTGTGTATCTGACTTGGGCCTGAGTTGGTTCTCCAAACATGAAGTTCCTCTGAAGTGAGTTTATTAACAACATCACCCTAATGTACAGGAATCAGGGTTGACAACCTGCTGCCAACTATAGAACTCCATCTGTGCTGAAATCCAGTGTCTAGGGCTCTTGAGTAGTCAAACCCTGAGAATAAAGACTCCAAAGCAAAGAGTTAAAATAAAACCTATTCGATGAACACTGCTACAACCATGTCAGTTCATAAACTGTAGTTTCGATCTGTCTTGAAAGTTTCCAAGTGTCCATCTTGTTATTTTTTTATCATGTCATATAATTTTATTCTTTTCTCTTTTTTTATATCAAAGTATAATTGATTTACAATATCATGTTACTTTCAGCTGTAAAGTGATTCAGTTTTACATATGGTGGTGGTTTAAGTCGCTAAGTTGTGTCCAACTCTTGTGACCCATGGACTGTAGCCCGCAGGCTCCTCTCTCCATGGGATTTTCCAGGCAAGAGTACTGGAGTGGGTTGCCATTTCCTTCTTCAGGGGATCTTCTCAACCCAGGGATCAAACCTGGGTCTCCTGCATTGCAGGCAGATTCTTTAGCTACTGTGCTACCAGGGAAGCCAGTTTTACATATGTGTGTGTGTGTATATATATATACACACACACACACACACACACACACACACAGACATACATATATGCTTCTTTTCAGATTCTTTTCCTTTATAGGTTATCACAAAATATTGAGTACACTTTCCTGTGCTTCAAGGTAGGTTCATGTCGGTTATCCATTTGATATATAGTAGTGTGTGTACGTCAATCCCAACACTTTGTCATCTTAATAACATGCAAGCAGTGGTGGTCAGGAACTAAGCCACTGTGTTTTACATTTCCCGTAGCCCCCACTATGGCACCCTACTTACAGTACCCACTGAAGAAATGCTTGTTCTATCAACAGATTTGGTATCTTTTCGAAATTAACAGTGTTAAAAACAGAATCTTGTGACACAAAATTCTGTATCACAGAAATGTACTTCAGTAAAACTCAGGACAAATTTACTATGATGGTTTGTGTGTTAATTGTGTGTGTCCTCTCCCTTTAATCCAGGTGGGAGAATAATTTGACAGAGTATAACCAAAGGACTCTAGCTGGTGAAATCAACCTGTCAAAATTTCTGTGTTAGAACAGCAGTGAGGATAATTTTTCAAATGTTTGCATTTCTAGCTGAGCATCATCAGAAGAAAAGCTCTAGTCAGGACAGCCCTTTCCAAACTTCAATGCCTATCTTTTCCTCGGAGCATCTTAATTCTCTCTGAAGGGCAGATGGCTTTGGGGTTGAGTTATCTTTAAGACACACATCAGTTTTGTTCTTTTTAAGTGGAGCACACGGGGATGTAAGTGACCCTAGTAAAGAACTCTGAGTTGCAACAAGCTGCTCTCCCATGGGTATCAATCTCTGGCAACGAATATTCTGGAAGTAAAGACAGCAAGGATGTTGCAATGGTGCCAGCTCACTTGCTCTCTCTGAAAGGTGAAATTTTTAAAATCGAGTAACACCCCATTCAAATTGCACTTGAATGCAATATTAAAAATTTACAGACATTTCAGTCCATAGGAATGCAAATAATTACAGCATATAAATCACATCATTATGTGCTTAAACTGTGAAGCCACTGGAGCATCTGATCTTTTAAAATTATACTCCTTTTGGCAAGCACAAAAAAGCTCACGCCCTCCTTTAAGACAATCTGGAATTTCAAAAACTCTTCCAAGCAATGGTAAGTGTGAACTTTTCTCCAGCTACACTCATCACTCTCGTCTGGTTTCTGATATCTCTGGTTGAGGCCTCCTATTTTACACACACCCATCCCTTCCCAATCCTTCCACTTAAAGCCACTACCACCTTAGGGAAAGAGTAAAAACAAATGAGTGCTCAGTCGCTCAGTCGTGTCTGATTCTTTGTGACCCCATGAACTGTAGCCCACCAGGCTCCTCTGTCCATGGGATTTCTCAGGCAAGAATACTGAAATGGGTTGCCATTTCCTTCTCCAGGGGAATCTTCCCAACCCAGGCATTGAACCCACGTCTCTTGTATCTCCTGCTTTGGCAGGAGGGTTCTTACCAACTGTACCACTTGGGAAGCCCAAAAACAAACGCCATCTTCACAAAACCACACAGCTCTACATGTTAATTTCTATGAGCCAACTGGTCACACCAAATTTACTAATAAGATCCACAGCCACATTCCATTCTCCACAAAATTGTGGGGCTTTTCCTTTCATTAGTGAACATGCAATACAAATGCTATTAGAGCAAAAGCTCTATGGTCCTGTATCCATATTTTTTGCCAGAAGACTTTCCCCAAAGCTTTACAGGCTTCATTTGAAAATGCACCACCGATGGCCAGATGAATGACCAATAGTTATAAGCTGCATGAGCTGTTTGTGAATTTTGGAGACTAATCAATCCCCTATTGGTCATATCGTTTGCAAATATTTTCTCCCATTCTGTGGGCTGTCTTTTCATTTTGTTTATGGTACCCTTTGCTGTGCAAAAGGTTTTGGGTTTAATTAGGTCTCATTTGTTTGTCTTTACTCCCATTACTCTGGGAGATGGATCAAAAAAGATAATTGTTGTGATTTATGTCAGAGAGTTTTCTGCCAAGATGTGGTACACATAACACAATGGAATATTATTCAGTCATTAAATGAACGAAATGATGCCACTGGAAGCAACATGGATGAACTTAGAGACTGTTATACTGAGTGAAGTAAGTCAGACAAAGAGAAATATCATATGATATCGCCTGTATGCAGAATTTGTTGAAAATGATACAAATGAATTTATTTATAAAACACACACAGACTCACAGGCTTAGAGAACTAACTTATGGTTATGGGAGGGGGCAGGCAGGGGAAAAGGATAGTTAGGGAGTTTGGGATTGACACGTACACACTGCTATATTTAAAATGGATAATCAACAAGGACCTACTGTATAGCACAGGGGACTCTGCTCAGTGTTATGTAACAACCTAAATGGGAAAAGATTTTGAAAAAGAATAGATACATGTATATGTATAACTGAGTCACTTTACTGTACATCTGAAACTAACACAACATTGTTAATCAACTATACTTCATTACAAAAAAGATTTTAATTAAAAAATAATTTTAAAGTCCATAGTTTTAAGTCCATTTGGCTAATAAAAAGTCTGAAACTTGTCAGTTCAGTAACTCGCTGCCAGGTGACAGACACGCAGTACTCTAAGTTGAACAAAAATTGGGCAGACACCAAAAAACACAACCCTATACTTCCGAGCTCTTCACATGTACAATGGCTCTATTATTTCATAAGGTTGATGAGTGGCTGAAACAGACAATATGGCTAATGTACTCAGCGGCCATTCACGCCTGATAAGCAGGAAATATTATACAAAAATCACATCTATTCCATTGTTATTCTATTAATATTGATCTTCTTAACTCTTTCAAATATTTCCACAGCCATGAATGCTACCAAGAACCTGGACTGCCTAAAATCCTTTTACGTTTCAAATTGCCTCTTGGAAGAGTCTTTCATTCTGTTAAGCATCTAGATAGTTATGAATCCAGAAGTCTGCTCTGGCTTTTAGGGGAAAAAATATAGTTTTTGCAGCTAGAGAATACCCATCTCCTCATTTTCTGCATGGCCAAATTTCTGCCTTCTCGAGAAAAGGCTTGTTTTCATTCAATTTCAAATCCGTGCTAACAAGTTGTTTTAACCTGAGCTCTTGGAACAGGCACAGGGTCTGGAAGCTCCTTCCACAGCAGGTCTGCTTGGGAGTCTTCCACGGGGATTCTGGTCAAGGGGGGTTGGACGCAGCCAGGCAGCAACGGGCTTCTAGGGCAGCAGGACTAAAAGTTCCTAAAAGAACCAGCATCTCAAGAGATGCCACACATCAGGGGAGCAATGAGCCGCCACAGCGGATTCAACCTGGGATTGTCAGAGGATGAGTGCAGATGAGTGGGGTGGCTTCACTACAAACACTTGAGGTCAGGACGTTTCCTAGCCCTCTGCCCACCGGATACCACATTAGAAGTCACCTATGTCAGCAGGGAAGGAGTGAGAGGCTGGAGGTAGTGGTGGCCATGAGAACAGGCTCAGGGGCAGCTTTCCTGGGTTAGAATAATCATGTCTACATCACTTACCTTCTGAGAGATTTGTTTCAAGTTACCCAAGTGTGTGGCAAGTTACCTGTGAGGTGAGGGGTGATAGTACCTCCTTGACTGCACTGATGGGAGAATTGGGTTAAGATGTATAAAGTACTTGATGTACTTACCTGCTGCATCAGAAGCTTTCAATCGATGTGAGCCATTAACTTCATCAATATCATCACCTACTCTAACTCCCACAATTTGATAAATGAGAAGACTGAGGCCCAGAGAACCAAAATGTTTGCCAAAGATCACACAGCTAGTTAAGAGACTGACACCAAAAAACAAAACCCAGAGCCAAGACTAGAATCCAAATCATTCATCAATCCATCCAGACACCTTCAAAGTGTCCCCTTTAAAGGCCTCTAAACAATTTCTTTTACAGAGGTGGGTGTAAGAGAGTTTCTGGAGAACATGGGTAGATTTATCAGGACTGTGTATAGTGATTAACATTTCATATACTCTGAAATTAAAAAATCATCAAGAAATTGCAAATGTCACAAATTAAAATATCAGGACTGTGTACAGTGATACTACTTCATTTACTCTGAAATTAAAAATTTATTAAAAATTGAAAACATCACAAATGTGAAAAGGATTACCATATGTAAATAGGTGGCCAGCGGGAGTCTGATATATGACACAAGGAACCCAAAACCAGTGCCCTGTGATAACCAGGAGGGATGGGGTGGGGAGGCAGGTGGGAGGAGTCACATGTATACCTATGGCTGATTCATGTAGATGTATGGCAGAGGCCATCACAATATTGTAAAGTAATTATATTCCAATTAAATTAATAAATTTTTTAAAAAGACACATTGAATTAGTGAAAACCAAGCTATGGGCATACTGTACAAAGATTTCTTTTGATGTCAGTGTGATTTCTCCCCATTCCCAATCACTGTCCTGCAGTCACAGAAGGTTGTAAAATGAGATTATATATCTCAGAATCCAAGTCATTATATATCGTATCCCACTCTTTGCAACCCCATGGACTGTAGCCTGCCAGGCTCCTCTGTCCATGGAAATTGCCAGGCAAGGATACTGGAGTTCCCTTCTCTAGGGGATCTTCCCAACCCACAGATTGAACCCAGGTCTCCCACATTGCAGGTGGATTCTTTACCATCTGAGCGACCAGGAAAGCCCATGGTATCACAGACCACCACCAGAGTAACAGTGCTGCTGCTTCTTAAACTCAAGGTCAGAAGCATCAGAGTTTCTCAGCAAAATGATCCCCTAAACAGGTGACTCAGAATAATTTTAACCTATGTGTCACCCTATTGAATCCAAATCTCTCTCCTGTGCATAGTTTACTGAGGTCAGCACAGTCTGAGAAAAAGCAGGGAGTAGTCTGGGCTCCACTCATTTTATCACACCCACTGGAGGCATCCATCCCACACCAAGAGCAAAATTCATACTACTGGAGTGAGAGAAGCATGGAGCATTCCTGGGATACTGTGAACTCTGGCGAGTTACCTCGTTGGTCTTTTATAGCAAAGATACCAAGCAGCCTCTGCCCTTACTTCTAACCTTTCATCATTACCAGGAAAGCAAAACTGGCTTAAATTCCCAATTTTCCCTCCTTAACCTGTGCTTTGTCTTCTTGTCACCAAGTTCTTTCCTCTCATACCCAACCTCCTTCCCAACAATTTTCCTTTCCTTAGTAAAATCAGGGAAACTCAAGTTTATTTTAGGCTACATCTCAATTCCAAAGATGTCACAAAGAGTCAGACATAACTGAGCAACTGAACTGAACATCTCAATTCCACGTTTTAGCATGAAGTCCTTTCTCCTGAGACTTAGCAACCAACCACGTGGCTGGAAATGTCCCTCACTTGCGATCTTTTTGGTATATTCTTTTGTATTTGAGCCAACAGCCTCAACTCTATTCCTTGGCTCATACACTCTCTGCAACCGGAAAAGCACTCCTTCCTGCCTATCAATATTCTAGCCATCCTTTAAAGCCCAACTTGGGTCATAATTTCTCCTAGGGTTTAAATCCCCTACATTTAAATCTGACATTTAAGTTCTAGGGAGCTGCCCTGTTTTCGCCCTCACAGAGTTATTAGCCAGGGCTGCATACCATGTCCAACCAAGTCAGGGCACACAGTGGGGAATCCTTAATACTTTTCTTCAACAGGCCCTAGAGAGTAGGGGGAGTGGTCTCCTGGGGCCCACAGGACTGACATAACAGCCAGCTGGCCCACTTGGGGCTGGGGCAATCCATTACCTCTTGAGGGGCCTGCAGCATACCCAATCCTGACATGTCCTCTGCCTCATGATAAGACTCAAACCATGGCAACATGAAAAGCGGTGGGTTGTTGTTTTTTGGTTTTTTTTGCATCACTCAACTGTCACAATGTCACTTCCCAGGTGGTGCTAGTGGTAAAGAATCTGCCTGCCAATTCGGGAGAGGCAAGAGAGGTGGGTTCCACCCCTCTGTGGGGAAGATCCCCTGGAGGAGGGCACGGCAACCCACTCCAGTATTCTTGTCTAGAGAATCCCATGGGCAGAGGAGCCTGGTGAGCTACGGTCCATGGGGTTGCAAAGAGCTGGACACGACTGAAGTGACTTAACATGCATGCAGGTGATGCCCTAATGTGTGACCTTGGGCAAAGCCCGCCATCTCTCATGTGTCAGTTGGGGATCATAGACTTAGCTCATGGAGGGATAGTCAGGATGACGTGAAATACGGGCTCACAGGCTTGGGACCCTACCTAAAAGGTAGAAAGTGCTCAAGAAAGGACTGCTCACTGTTGTGATTTACTCCAGAGCCGAGTCTGTCTCAACTCTCAGGCAGGTCTTCTGCTTAATGTAATTTGAGAAGCATGAGGTGGGATCCTGCTCTAATCTTTCCTTCCCAGATAAATGTCAGAGTCCCTGAAATGTCACTTTAAAAGGCATATTTCATAGTTAAATTTTGGCATTAAGGGAGAAAAAAATACCCTTAACAGGCAATAAAACAGCAATTCATCTCAAAAGTGCAAGTGATTTGATCAAGTCAGCCTTGGCAAGGGGGTGGAGAGAGCTTGTTCAGGAGAGACTCACTGAAAGAGTCTCTCTCTTATCCCACACAGAATACTCCAGGGCTTCTCCCTGAACAACAAATGCTGCGGACAAAGAACTTTGGGGATAGGGGGGTATGCGTGTGTGCACAGTGCTCAGTCATGTGTGACTCTTTGCGACCCGAGGAGTCTGCTAGGCTCCTCTGTCCACGGGATTCTCCAGGCAAGAATACTGGAGTGGGTAGCCATTCACTTCTCCAGGGGATCTTCCTGACCCAGGGATCGAACCCAGGTCTTCTGCATTGCAGGCCGACTTTTCCGCTGGGCCACCTGGGAAGCCCAGGGGAAGGTGGGCCTGGAGTCAAGCCAGCTTTATCAGATTGGGGCCGATGTACCCTTGTGCACCACCTCACGGAGCCAGCTTCCATCCCTCTAAAAACAGTGACAAGATGTGATCTTGGGAATGGCCCATTTGTTCCCATATTTTGTTCTTAATGCTGCTTATGAGTTTTCAAAGGTGGGTGGGGGGAAGCCAGAAGGAGCAGAAACACATTGAATGTGGAGCCAGCACAGAGCAGGGGCTCAAGAAATTATAGCTTTCCTTACCTTACAAAGAAAGCTCTCTAGACATCCAATCCTGGTAAATCAAGTTTCAATTACCTTTCAGACTTTCAAAATGCAAAAAAAATCCAGTTTTGATACTGGCATATTTAAACCTCCTTCTATTTTTCCTGCCTTCCTCTCCATTCCCTTTCAAAACTCATGAATATATGTTAACAGCAAAAAGTGGACCAGATCTGTTCATTTTTGCTTGGGTATATATTAAAAAAAAAAAATCCCAGTACAGCTGAAGTTCCTAAAAGAACTGGTCTGACAAATACAATCATAAAATCAATGATTGTCATATAAAATCACTTCATAGTGATTCCTGTGAGGTGAAATATTCTCATCCCTCAAGAACAAGAATCATATGAGAGGAATTGAGAGGTTGGGATTAGTATATACATACTATTGATACCATGAATAAAATAGATAAGTAATGAGAACATGAGGGGCTTCTCTGGTGGCTCAGATGGTAAAGAATCTGCCTGCAATGCAGGAGACCTGGGTTCAATCCCTGGGCCAGGAAGATCCCCCGGAGAAGAGAATGACTATCCACTCCAGTATTCTTGCCTGGACAGAGGAGCCTAGTGGGCTAGGCTCACATGGAGTCACAAAGGGTCAGACATGACTGAGCATGAGCACAATGAGAACCTACTATATAGCACTATAGGGACCTCTACTCAGCATTCTGTAGTCACCTAAATAGGAGGGGAATTCAAAAAATAGGCGATATAGGCATGCATATAGCTGATTCATTTTTCTGTATAGCAGAAACTAACATTGTAAAGCAACTATGCTCCAATAAAAATAAAAAATAAAAAAACAGATCACCAGCCTAGGCTGGATGCATGAGACATGTGCTCAGGCCTGGTGCACTGGGAAGACCCAGAGGAATCCGGTGGAAAGGGAGGTGGGAGGGGGGGATCGGGATGGGGAATACATGTAACTCCATGGCTGATTCATGTCAATGTATGACAAAAACCACTACAATATTGTAAAGTAATTAGCCTCCAACTAATAAAAATAAATGGAAAAAAAAAAACAAACACAAGGATCATTGCTCAGAGATGAAGGAAAGGTGGAGCCTGAACTTGAAATTGCCAAAGCAGGCCCCACTGAGGAGGAAAGTGGGTACTTCCTCACTGAAACCAAAGCAGCAGCCAGAGAACCATCCACTGAGAACTGCATTGTAAGAGCAGGTACTACATCTGACAACAGTAAGTCAAACACGCAGCAGAATGTGCCATGCCACGAGAAGGACAAACCCATGCCCCTGTGGGTACAGAGAACAGGAAATCGCTTCACAACAGTTAACATTCAGGCTGGTGCCTGCCAGATGGAATAGATTCTGACAGCAAGGGATAAGCAGGAGAGAACATTCCAGACGAAGGGACTATACAATCAGTATAAAGAGGCCACCCTGCTCCCCATGGCATGTGAGTGCTGGCTTAATGTGCTGGGCTTCCTGCTCTGGCACTCAGGCGTGCAACCTTGGATGTTACTCAATTTCTCTAACACCCAGTTTTCTTTTTCCTCAAAGGGGGATGATGACAGCCACCAAGGAGGGTTGTTAAGCGGATCCGATGAGATAATATGAACTAAGTCACTTAGGCCCATGCCTAACAATCAACACCCAAGCAACTGCAACTGCCACTGTTCTCATTTCATTCTCCTTCTAAAGACTAAACAAATATGTCTTTGAGGATACTTTCTAGATGTGGCTCGGAGGAGCTTGCTAGAACAATTCCTTACCTATGTTCTGGGTCAGAGGCCCAGGGTATTGTACCACTCCTACTAGGAAGGCCCCGCCTATCACAGCATGAACACCAAAGGCGCCAAGGCCTGCCCTTTCCCCAGAGAAGGTCCCGGCCTGCTGCCCACTTTACCCTCCTCCTGGGTTCTAGGGAGACACGCCAATGAACCAAAGTGCTTCCAGTGTTGTGTTGGGGCCCAGTTTTCTTATTAACTGAGAATTAATAGAAAAACCAATGTGTTGTAACTCATAAAAAAAAATCTTAAGTCCATGAGTATATCTTTCGCCTCAGAGAGTACAGTGTGGCCATGATTTAATCTGTCTTTGATGATTTAAGACCTAGCAGTGCCCCAGGTTGTATAACTAAGACTGGTTCTGCATAGTGGAGGTTTTGCAGGAGAGAAGCTGGGCCACTTGGAAAAGCAAGTTGATGGGAGAGTCAAAGTGTTAGTTGCTCAGTTATGTCCAATTCTTTGCAACTGTATGGACTATAGCCCACCAAGACTTCTCTGTCCATGGAATTCTCCAGACAAGAATACTGGAGTGGGTTGTCAATTCCTTCTCCAGGGGATCTTCACAACCCAGAGATCGAACCCAGGTCTCCTGCATCTCAGGCAGATTCTTTACCATCTGAGCCACCAGGCACTCTGTTTATGGGAATGGGAGACAATTTGAGATTCATCTCACAGTCAAGGGCTTCAGACTTGACCATGATCAATCTATGTAAGAAATAAGATTTATATCGAAACCCTGTATATACAATGTAAATGAGGGTTTCTCAAAACAATGCTTACCCTCGCTCTGAGCATGTATCCTAGTATTTTCTATTCTACTGAAAAACTTTTTTATAAGTAGCACTCCTTGTACCCCAGAGGGTGTCCTGCCCTCTGTGTTTTTAGAGAGTGCACCACATAGAGTTAAGGACAAAACTCCACACAATTTCAATCAAAAACTAGAAGATCAGAGGCTACAGCATTTTGCCAGAACTGGGGAGTGAGAGGGGAGAGAGATTCAGCTCCCAAGGGTGCCCAGTTCTAGAGAGCTGCCCTGTTTTCGCCCTCACAGAGTTATTAGCCAGGGCCCTATGCCATGTCCAGCCAAGTCAGGGCACACAGTGTGGAATCCTTAATACTTTTCTTCAACAGGCTCTAGAGAGTGGGGGGAGTGGTTTCCTGGGGCGGGGTGTACAGCACCAATGTAACAGCCAGCTGGCCCACTTGGGGCTGGGGCAATCTATTACCTCTTAAGGGGCTTGCAGCATACCCTAATCTTGACATGTCCTCTGCCTCACAATAAGCCCCAAACCACAGCAACATGTAAAGCTTTTTTTTTTTTTTGCATCACTCAACTGTCACAAATGTGTGTGGGAACCCCAAGCACAGCAGAGGAACTTCTCCACAAAGAAGCATCTCTCAGTGAAGAGCCTACTGTGCCATGGGCCCCCTGTGTGGCCCAGTCCACCATCCAGGGAAAATCAGCTGCTCGCAACTAGACAAAACCATTGGCAGCCATCGATGCTGGCACAATGCCACGTGCACATGGAGAGATTTCCTATCAGCAAGGGCTTGCTCTCCTGTGGGGAAAGATGGCAGCGCTTCAAGAGGCAACCAGGAAGGAAAATCTGAGTTCAGTGTCCTCAACCATAACAATCATAAAGCAGTGCGTGAAGGAAAACAAGCTCTACTGAACTGGGCCACCCTAGGGACTCAGAATGGAAACGAGGCAATGCCTGTCATGATGTTTCTAAGTCCAGGACCAAAGGTGCAAGATTACATATCTCTTAGATATAGACACCGCTTTGAACATGTAAAATGGAAGCCAACTGGGGAAATCTTGCTACTGCTACTGCTAAGTCACTTCAGTCATGTCTGACTCTGTGCGACCCCATCCCTGGGATTCTCCAGGCAAGAACACTGGAGTGGGTTGCCATTTCCTTCTCCAATGCATAAAAGTGAAAAGTGATAGTGAAGTCGCTCAGTCATGTCTGACTCTTCGCGACCCCATGGACTGCAGCCTACCAGGCTCCTCCGTCCATGGGATTTTCCAGGCAAGAGTACCGGAGTGGGGTGCCATTGCCTTCTCTGGGGGAAATCTTAGCGGAAGCAAATATGTGCCATAGTGTATGAGGTTTAAAGCCACATCAGAGTAAGTGGATTCACGGGAACTCATGGGTCATAGGAATTAAAAACTGCACTTTGGGGTTTTTTTGTTGGTTTGTTTGTTTTAGTTGAAGTATAAGAGACTTACAAGCACTTTTGGAATTTGACAGGAAGGAAATCTGCCCATTAGGATACCCAAAGGCCAGTTGGCAGGATAAAGCAGCAGTAAGCTGAAATCACAGCCAGGACACAGGAACTCCCAGTGTGGCCAGCTAAGGAAAATCCTCTCAGAAAGTCAGGATGCAACAATGATGTTGAGTTATGAAGGGGTAATTTCTTACAGGCACACGCTTTGTGACAGCTTGGCAATGTGCCCTGGGATGTTTCTACAATAGGACAATAGTCTGATGAGAGAAGGAATGGGGAAAAAAATCCCTGCCTGGCCCTCATCCTGACTGTTGGTCACAAGGGGGTACAAGGCCTGGGAGATCCCCGGCCTGGCGCATTCCAGCAGGTACCTCAGCATTGACCTCAATATTGATGTCATCAATGGCCTTGGGGCTAGAGTTTCATCTTTTTCCACATTGTTCTACTGTCTCTGTGTTAATTCTCATCCAAACACAACCTTGGAGATTAGCCTAGTGGTCTCACAGATCCTAAGTGTGTTAAAACATTTGACTGGGAACAGCAACAACTCTTTGGAACAGAGCTTAATCTGCAGTGTTAAATGTTTCTCTACCAGGAAAGGGTGAATAATAGCTATTCACTCAGAGTACTGGTTATGAAACAATTTGAGCAAGGGGAAAAGAAAACAAAAAAGAAACGGCTTCTGTCTTATGGTTAAGTGGCTTGACTTATTCAAGTGTGAAGAGGGCAGATATTCTTAGCTCAGCTAATCAACAGCAAGAGGGTTTTGCACTATTTGGCTCAAATGTGGCCTGTCTGAGGCTAGAGTACAATCTGTAGAAGTTTGGAAAATAACCTCCTAATTAGCAAGTATGTACACAATAGTAGGGCTTCCCTGGTGGCTCAGTGGTAAAGAATCTGCCTGCCAATGCAGAAGACACGGGTTTGATTCCTGGGTCAGGAAGATCCCCTGAAGGAAACAGCAACCCACTCCAGTATTCTTGCTGGGAAATCCCACGGACAGAGGAGCCTGGTAGGCTATATTCCATGGAGTTGCAAAGAGTTGGTCGCAACTGAATGACTAAACACATGCACGCATGCGCGCGCGCACACACACACACACACATTAGTGGAGCTTTCAGCAAGGAATTTTCAAAGTTTTATCTGGAAATGACTAATTGAATCCTTGACCAGAAATAGGAAGCTTGGTAGTGAAATTTATGAGGGTACTAGTCACCATCTAAGGTCTGTATAGCCCCTCTCTGGAGTTTGCAATGGGGGAGTCACACACTCTCTACCTCAGTTTCCTTTTCTGTTAAATTACTATCTAAAAAGGTAGTATAATGCAAGGTTCTACAAAGGATTAAATGAGATGACACAGTGTGGAGCATACAGTAAGTTTTCAACAAACATTATCAGTATCACTTTTCTCAAGGTTTCCTAAGCCTGCTTTATTTTTCTTTTCTTCCTGGCAAGGACATTTCTAAAAGTGAAATATCATTAATTTTCATCAATAAAGGATGGGAAGTGGTGTCAGTTTCACAAGTGATTTAACCAGAGACCTACACCATCTTTCTCAGGAAAATGGAAATAGTTCAGAAGCAACATCTTTTTCTGACATTGCCTCTGCCCCCAAAAGTCATGCCAAAATTCAACAAAATTTAACAGAACAGATAGTCCACGACACTTTACTTTCTTTAAAGGTGCCTCTGCTGGAAAATCCTTCCTCCACTCAAGTTTGAGTACAAAATTCAAAGTAGGTCTTGGGGCATGTTTCCTTTAAAATTAATCTAAAATTGGGACTTCCTTAGTGGTCCAGTGGTTAAGATGCTGCACATCCAATAAAGAGGGCATAGGTTCGATCCCTGGTCAGGGAACTAAGATCCCACATGCTGCATGGCATTGCCAAGTAAAAATAAAATAAATAAAATTAACCTCAAATCAATTTCATTGACTAGATTAATTAGCTCTTTTCCAAACTTTGGGGTTCAGGGTAAAGATGTCCTTTATTTTTGTAGTGGGAAATCATAAATCATAGTAGGTTGCCATTTCCTCCTTCAGGAGATCTTCCTGACCCAGGGATCGACCCTGAGTCTCCTGCATTGCAGGCAGATTCTGTAATGCTTGAGCCATCGAGGAAGCCCCAGAAATCATAGAAGGGCCCTCTGTGGAAGGTTGCTATCAAACCAGGAGGATCAGAGAGGGCAGTAATAGAAGCTGCATGGAATCCAGTCAGCAGATATCAAAGTTCCAGGACCAGACCGTGACCCCTGCCTGCATGTTCACGGTGGAGTCAGAACCAGGGCTATGGCCCTGCCTGCTGGACCACACCCTGCTTCTCTTGTGGCCTTTGTCTGAGCTAAGTGTCCTCACCTTTGTTCAAGTGAGCAGAAGGGCTCACTTCCCAGACCCCTCCTGACCACAGCTTCTTATCAGCTTATATGACAGGCAGCCGAGGGTTAGCAGCATCAGACAGCTGACATTCAAGTGCTAGTTTTTACACCTCTGAGTCTCAGTTTTGTGATGTCGCTGGCCTATCTCACAAGGCACCAAGAGGCTGGAAAGAAGTTTTATGAGGACCCTCTGGATACTGTAAAGAGCTGTGTCAATAAATGTGAGGCCCCTCATGAAGGAAAGGGGGCAAGAAGGCAAAAACTCTGGATGCTGAGAATAAGTCCCCAAGCAGACAGAGGAACTAGGAATGCTGCTATCATGGAGACTCTCTCCTGCCCATTCCTAAAAGCCAGTCAAGGGACTTCCCTGGTGGTCCAGTGGTTAAGACTCTGCACTTCCAATGTAGGGGGCACAGGTTTGATCCCTGGTCAGGGAACTATGATCCCATATGCCACGAGCCGTGGCCAAAAGATAATTTTAAATAAAAGTAAAAAAGTGAGAATGACTCATTCTAAATATTTTGATTAGCTTACTTTCCAAGTATTAACCACCATGAACTAGGATAATAGTGCTATCTGACATCAATCTTTTCCTAATATGACTGAACGAGTTCTGACATAGGCATCTGTAAGTCATCTCAAATATAATAAAATTTGAAGGCAGGAGTTAGGTCACAAAATTTAAAAATATATATATTAGCAAAGAGGTAGATATCTAAAAACCCAGAATAAAAGATCCTTAAAAATGATACGCATTTTAAAAACAAAACAACAATACAAACTATAGGTATTAAATATATGTTTCCTATGGTCTGCATGAAAGTGAAAGTGTTAGTCTCTCAGTCCTGTCCAACTCTTGACAACCCCATGAACTGTAGCCCGCCAGGTTCCTTTGTCCTGAGGATTATCCCAGGCAAGAACACTGGAGTGGATTGCCATTCACTTCTCCAGGGGGTCTTCCTAACCCAGGGATTGAACACAGGTCTCCTGCATTGTAGGCAGATTCTTTACCGTCTGAGCCCCCAGGGAAGACTACTTCATCCAAATTGAGAAAGTATTTGGAAATATAAAAGGAAAACAAAACCTAAGAGACTGGATGACACTAACTCATAAATAAGAAATGCTCCATTAGCTATATGACCCAATAATTAGTTCACAATGACATGAACAAAATATCCAAATTTCAAATTCCATAACAAATGGATAAAAAGAAAAAAGTTTTTTTTTTTAAAGTCAGAGAACATACTTTCTTTGTGAATGTTGAAGAAATTTCTCACGATGAAATTCACCATCTAGATTTACTTGGAGAAGTAGCTGAATCTCTACCTCAGTCAACACTATAAATTCTATACTAATCAGTTAACAAAAGTTTTCTGATGTAAAAATTACTTCACTGAAAAACATCAGAAGCACTTTTAAAATTTAAATTTATTACCATCTATAGGAGAAGGCAATGGCAACCCACTCCAGTACTCTTGCCTGGAAAATCCCATGATGGAGGAGCCTGGTGGGCTGCGGTCCATGGGGTCGCTAAGAGTTGGACACGACTGAGTGACTTCACTTTCCCTTTTCACTTTCATGCATTGGAGAAGGAAACGGCAACCCACTCCAGTGTTCTTGCCTGGAGAATCCCAGGGACGGGGGAGCCTGGTGGGCTGCCGTCTATGGGGTCGCATAGAGTCAGACACGACTGAAGTGACTTAGCAGCAGCAGCAGCAGCATAGGAGTACTGGTCCAGTTTGTAACCACCATTTGTGTACATAGCTTCTATTACTGGACTATGGCTCTTAAAGCCAAATTCAGGTATTATTTAACTTTGTAGTAAGGTCTTATTCAAAGGATGTACTCAATAACTAGCTGATGGTTGAATGAATGAGGATGACCTGCTTCTTAGAAAACTAAAATACATCTTCTCCTTAACAGTTTAAACTGAGCTGGCTTTAGCATCAGGAAATCATTAAAGATCTCTTTTAAAAAATTTTTTATCACATGCAAATACAAGTGAACTTATTCTGCTTTGCACCCCAAAACAAAACCAAGACCAAAAATATAAATGTTTTAAGAAGGCATGTTCAAGAAAATGTCTTTGCAAAATTCTAATTCAAAAAGATACATGCACCCCTATGTTCATAGTAGCACTAAATACAAAAGCTAAGACATGGAAACAATCTAAATGTCCATTGACAGATGAATGAATGAAGTTGTGTGTGTACACACACACACATATATATACACACACAATGGAATATTGCTCAGCCATAAAAAAGAATGAAATAACGCTTTGCAGCAACATGGATGCAACTAGAGCTTATCACACTTAAGTGAAGCAAGTCAGAAAGAGAAAGACAAACATCATATGATATCACTTATATGTGGAATCTAAAAATACAACACAAATGAACCTATCTATGAAACACAAACAGACTCATAGATATAGAGGACAGACTTGTGGTTGCCAAGGGGGAGGAGAGGGGAGGGAAGGATTGGGAGCTTGGGATTAGCAGCTGCAAACTATTATATATAGGATGGATAAACAACAAGGTCCTACTGTATAGCACAGGGAACTATATTCAATATTCTGTGATAAATCATAATAGGAAAGAATATGAAAAAGAAAAAATTTTTGCTATACAGCAGAAATTACCAAAACATTGTATAATAAATCAACTATACATCAATGAATTCTTTTTAAAAAAACAAAACAATAAAATGTCTTTGTAAATAAACCTATAGTACATTGCCTTAGACTACTTCATGGGGTTATATGTGCCCCATCTCTGGAGGTTGGATTTTCCTTGATCCAGGAAACAGTGGGAAAGACTTCTTCAGTAAAAGAAAATCTAAACCAAATGACTCCAGTCTTCTCTCCCTATGTGGCTGAATACCCCCCTGAGGTTTGCCCTCCTACAGATGATTTTTCTTCCTCTTTATCAGTTAACAATCTGGTTTATATTCTTAAATAGTAGAGCAAAATTTTTTCTCATTAATAGTGATGACAATAATGAAATCACTCAATATTCAAATCTTCAAAGTGTCCCCTCCCTGATAAGAGCCATTCACACGTGTCACACTTGGTAGAGATAGCTTCCTGACAGTGTAACACTGACAAATGACAGTCAATGACTATTACGGCATTCAGTCATGAAATCAAACCGGACTTCAACCTTTTCCAAGATTAATTGAATGCCAAAAGGCCAACCATTTCAAACCTTCCTTTCTAGCTGCCAGCAGGCAAATGGAAGTGAACTCTGGAAAGTACAGTAACTCAACAGAATTAACAGCTAAAATGAACGCTGGCTCTGCTTGTTAACACAATTTTCTTTGCCCCCAGCTCAAACTTACTATTCTGATGATTCTACTTTGTAGATTATCTTGTAGCAGCATTGCTCAGAAATAAAATGGTCTAAAAAGGGTTAATAGCCACTGATTTGGATGTAAAAGGAGAGTCTTATACAAACCAACCAATGAAACACTATTCTGGAATCCTACAGCCCTGTGCTGTGGAATTTTACCAATTAGCATCATCACTGCTACAGATACAAAATGAAGATCAATTGTCTGGGGTGACTTCAGAATGCCAGACTGATGAAACCTTAATGGTATTAGCTCAATTAGATGGCAAGCAGTTTACACCAATTAAGGTAGGTGTAATTTTAGAACCAATTCACTAGAGAATGTTCTCTAACTGATGTATCTTCTACATAGTCCTAAGACTACAGATTTCATTGCTTAAGATACAGCACAGATTTATTAGATCTGCAAAAGCCTTTGGAAGTGTAACACCTATTGGAACCATTATCCTGGACAAGTAACATCATAACACCAATGAAAGCTGAGAGTTTAGGCAAATAACATTCAACTTTATCCTAAGGTATAACAGATCACGTGGGCTTCCCTGGTGGCTCAGTGGTAAAGAATTCACCTGCCAATGCAGGAGAAGCTGGTTCAATCCCCGAGTCGGGAAGATCCTCCGGAGACGGAAACGGCAACTCATTCCAGTATTCTTGCCTGGAAAATTCCATGAACAGAGGAGCTTGGCGAGCTACAGTCCATAGCGTCACAGAGTCAGACACTGAGCGACTAAACAACAATGACAAATAGATCACACAGCCAAGAAGTAACTGCTCTTTCTTCAACCTGCATCTCCCAAGTTAGGAGAGCAATAGAGGTGATGTCTTAAAACCATAGCAACCTCCCCATTTTGGAGAAACTTCCAAACAAAGAAACAATGCTCACTGAATGATCTCTATGCAAATAGGTGGGGAAGTGAAATTTTCAAAAGGACTAAGGCAATTCAAAGGCTGATCCTCACCAGTTCACCTTTAATATGTTCACCCAAGCTTCCTGCCACAAAATGCCCTGAGACCACCACCATTAGGAGGCTAGAATAAAAAATAAACTCATAAAAAAAAAATAAAAATAAACTCATAACTGATGTTTAAAGACTCAGATGGAAGATACTTCTAAGATCAGTGGATTAAAAAAAATAAGAAAATTTAAAGCAGTTTGTGTTTAAAAAGTTCTTACACCTATGATTAATAAAGAATCTAGCAAACTGATCACTTACTTGATTTAAAGGGAAAAAAATCGTAAAATTCAGAAGCAAAAATGCCAGGGTGGGGGGGAGTCTAGCTGTCTCACTTTGCCCCTAAGAAAGGTATAAATGAAGATGAATTCAGCTCTTGGTTCTCCTGCTCTTGCACTGTGTACTTATGGACAGGAGCACTACTGACTTGTCACAGATGGGACATTTCTGCATGATAGCGATGCAGTGTTATAGTGGTCTTCTCCAGGTGACTCAGGAATAATAATAGATCATCTCAATCTACTCTGTGTGTGTGTGTTAGTTGCTCAATCATACCTGACTCTTTGCGATCCCATGGACTGTGGCCTACCAGGGTCCTCTGTCCATGGGATTCTCCAGGCACGAATACTGGAGTGGGTTGCCATTCCCTTCTCCAAGGGATCTTCCTGACCTAGAGATGGAACTCGGGTCTCCCACATTGCAGGCAGATTCTTTACCATCTGAGCCACCACAGAAGCCCAAATCTATCCTCAGTTCAGTTCAGTCCTTCAGTTGTGTCCGGCTCTTTGCAACCCCATGAACCGCAGCACGCCAGGCCTCCCTGTCCATCACCAACTCCCGGAGTCTACCCAAACCCATGTCCATTGAGTCAGTGATACCATCCAATCATCTCATCCTCTGTCATCCCCTTCTCCTCCTGCCCTCAATCTTTCCCAGCATCAGGGTCTTTTCAAATGAGTCAGCTCTTCGCATCATGTGGTCAAAATATTGGAGTTTCAGCTTCAAATCTATCCTAGACTATACCAAAAAGAAAACTATAAAAAGCAGAAGGAAAAAATCAGGGGGATTTAGAAGGACAGAAATGCTGGCCCCCTAAATGGTCTAAAGGTATATTATAAACATAAGATAACCGTTTTATCAGAACTGTTGAACTATGTGCAAAAACTGCCCTATATATATAAAGTCCCCATTTAAAGACATATTTTGGTTTTAAACCACATTATATTAAAGATATTGCTACAGCCAGAAACAGTCTTTACCCAAGCATACCACGGTGGCATAATCCTCACTATTGGGCCCAACTTTGAGTCTAAATTAGGGTAAATGTGGTCCTACCATGGGAAATGGAAACACAAACTAAAAGTAAAACAAAACAAAAACACCAAACCCATTTATAATAATATTTCTTAGGCAAGCCCGTGCATTTACCACCCTTTAAACCCACAGTCTGTTGATTTTTAAAAATCATGAATATAAAATAGCTATAGACCAGAGAGGTATATCTGATACCTATTTTCTCCTAGAAACAAGTACACGTTCAGCCATAAATCAAAATCACAAACGTAACAGAGCATCACAAACATAACACATTTTAGACTAGAGAAAGGACACAACCATTTTCTAAACTGACTTGGACATTGTGGATTGTGTGTGTGGACACACACACAACCACTAAGTCACTTCAGTCATGTCCAACACTTTGTGACCCTATGGACTGCAGCCCGCCAGGCTCCTCTGTGCATGGGATTCTCTAGGCAAGAATACTGGAATGGGCTGCCATGCCCTCCTCCAGGGGATCTTTCCAACCCAGGGATCAAACCTGGGCCTCTTATGTCTCCTCCATTGGCAGGCAGGTTCTTTACCACTAGTGCCACGTGGGAAGCCCTTGTGGATTGTAACTGGACATTAACTAGCTAAACTAAAATGATCGCTTTTTGCTCTTTTCTCCTTTGTAACAAACAATCCAAAGCTTGAAAATGCTTCATTCTTTTTCTCAAGCACCACCACAAGAATCCTAAACCTACCATAGTACAATATTGCAGAAGCTAGAAGCCAGACTCATAACTCTAACTCTAACTATAACCATAACTATATAGTTAGACCAATTCCTGAGTTCTTCTGGCCTCTCCCTTTACCAAAAAAAAAAAACCCAGTGACATTTATTTTTTCCTCTAGTTCCTTGTGCTAGATGGTAGGTCCTCATTGTTTATTTACTTTATACGCAATAGTGTAGTATATGTTAATCCCAAACTATTCCTCCCCCCACCAATGCCATTTAGAGGAGAACGGCCTGGTTTCCAGCTCTAGAGGAAACTCTACCACCATTGTACAGCAACAAATACTAAATTGAGCAGAGATCTAAAGATGAAACAAGTCTGGGTGGAAAAGCGGCCATTTGAGAAGGGCCAGATTTCAGAAAGTCCTACCTACACGTGTACTACTAGCTTCAGGGCACTGTAGGTCCTTAGGTCAGAGCAGCATTAAGCTACAACAAGTTCTAGTGCTTTTAGATATTTTTGTGCTGAGTATCACACCTCCTGCCCAATTTCCTAAGAGAAGTAACTATAGCCTTGAATCTGTAATCATGCATATGTGGCCACATGAATGCAGTCCTGCATCACAGTGAGATGAATTATTCCTGATTAGCTTTGCCACTCCAAGGTTCTTTCAGAAACAGCAGTGGCTTTCCACAAGATCTCCTCCAAACCTATTCAAAAAGCGACAAGGTGCTGAAGGATAATCAAATGAACGGTGTGATGACTACGGATGTAATTGAGACACTTGAAATGTATCACCCCAAATTTAATCAAAACGATTCAGTTAACAGTAACAAAATATGAGAGCTGTGGTTAAAGGTTCTCCACATGACACACCACCCTCTTAATACTGTCAGGTCTGCGCTACCCGTTATAGGAAGAAACACCAGCCACCGTGGCCACCACGCACTTGAAACATGGCTAATGCAAACAGAGATGGGTCATAAGTGCGACCTACACACCGGGTTTCAGAGACAGACTACAAAATAAGAATGAAAAACATTTCATGCATTTTACCTCTTTTTATCTTTCAATGTGGGCAGCAGAAAAATGAGGCTCACATTATATATATATATATATATATATATATATATATTTTTTTTTTTTTTTTACTTTTTAAATGTTTTTGAACAAATTTTATTTTGCTTATTTTTGGCCATGCTGTGTGGCATATAGGATCTCAGTTACCAGACCAAGGATCGAATCCATGCCCCCTGCAAGTGGAAGCATGGAATCTTAACCACTAGACCACCAGGGAAGTCCCATTTTTTGACATTTTTAAAAATCAAAGTACAGCTGATTTACAATGTCGTGTTAGTTTTGGGTGTACAGCACAGTGATACAGCACAGATATATATATATATATATATACACACATACATATATCTGAATAACTGAATATATATATATTCAATTATATATATTATTTTTCAGTTTGCTTTCCCTTATAGGTTATTAGAAAATATTGACTATAGTTCCCTGTGCTATACAGTAGGTCCTTGTTGGTTATTTATTAGTATTTTCACGTTCTATTTCTATTGAACAAAACTGTTGCAAACTTTAGTAAGAATATAAAAGAGAAAAATTTGAAATACACAGCATAGTTCTTGTCTATATTTAGGCTTCTTAGCCCAAGCCAAAGATTATCTAAGACCTAAAAGTGAATGGCCATCAAAAACAGCTATAAAAATGCAAAACATCCCTCATTCCACTAATTTCCTTAGGTCAGAGGTTCTCATTTGTATTCGGCCACAGGCAGAGGTGCTCTGGGTCTCTCCCAGTAAGGCTCTCATAACCCCCCTCCGCTGCTGTTAGTCCTGTATCCCAAGAAAGCCAGGCTTCCCAGGTGGTGCTAGTGGTAAAGAACCTACCAATGCAGGAGATGTAAGAGATGTGAGTTTGATCTCTGGTCCTGGAAGATCCCATGGAGAAGGACAACAACAACACAACAACCCAATCCAGCACAGCAACCCAATCCAGTATTCTTGCCTGGAGAACTCCCATGGACAGAAAAGCCTGGTGGGCTACAATCCATGGGGTTGCAAAGAGTTAGAGACGACTGAAGTGACTTAGCATGCACGCACCCAAGAAAGCCACTCTGGCAGGTGGTCTAGAAAAACAAGTGGGGACAGAATTTAGCAATGTACAGAATTTAGGAAGAAGAAAGCACACTGGGTCAGAGTTCTCAATCTATGCATCTTGGAGATGTTAACATTTTTCAGATTGTCAAAATCACAATGAGGTAATACAATTGAAAACATCTTGTGAATGATGAACTTAGGGTGTGGCGATAGGTGTGCATAGATCACCGGCTAACCGGCTAACCACCTGCAGATGAGTAAACACAGCCAAGATTCTGAGAGACATGTTGAGGCATGTCAGGGCCAGATTATCATGTAAAGTCTGGATGTCTCAAACTTATACCAATGCTTTAGTGACTGCAACTGCAGGTCTCCTGGGGCGGGGGGGGGGGAGTCTTCTCAGTGAAACTCAGCTCCTTTGTTAAAGAATAAGCTCCTCTCCCTGGAATGTCCCTTTCAACTCCTGCCCTCTGCAGAACCCAGCTCTCCTCTGAGGATCCCATGTCTTCTGTGGCCTCTGCTCCTATACCCAACACACTCATGGCCATGAAGCTTCTTACAATCTTTATTATGACCCAACGCCACTTCCAGGCCATTGTCCTTCCACTTGTGAACAGCTGATGCTCAGACCACACTCTACCTCTTCCTATAGAGTACCAATCTCTGTATGTTTTTAAAGATTGACAAGTGGTTCGCAGTTTTACTCTCCACTCCATGCCCTAACGGGGCTTCCTTGGTGGCTCAGATGGTAAAGAATCCACCTGCAATGTAGGAGACCCAGATTCCACCCCTGGGTCGAGAAGATCTCCTAGAGAAGAATACTCCACTATTCTTGCCTGGGAAATCCCATGGACACAGGCTATAGTTCATGGGTCACAAAAAGAGTCAGACTCGACTGAGTAACTAACACCCACCCACCCATTCCCTATCATCCAGGGTGGTTTCTTACTTTTAGCATCTCAGGCCTGAGGTATCCCCCAACGGAAATGGTCTTTACCTCCATATCACTGCTGCCATCTACTCCTGTGGCCATAGCCCAAAATTTGTCAGCACCTGGAAACACTCACCATCCAGAAGACTAAATTAATATCCCACTCTGTGTCCATACCCTCCCATTTTCCCATGTCTCACTTCCTTAGTGTTACTAATTTATTCATTGGTAAGTCAGCCATTTATTCAAAATCTGCCAGGCACAATGCTGAGCACTGAAAGAAAAACTAGTAGTGAGCAAGAAACACAGTGTGCAGTGACACTTTCACATACTTTCCATCCTTCATGAATTCTTGACACTACCTCTATTATCTCCCTAGTATCTCTTTCCCACTCTCCACAAGGGTTTTTTTCAAACATCCCCTCAAACCACCCACCCCGCCTCATGAAGTTCCCACAGATAACTTATTTCTTAATAGAGCAAGTCCCCTATATACGAACCTTCAAGTTGCAAACGTTCAAAGATGCAAACGTGTGTTCACATGTCCAATCACATAAGGTCACATATCTGGTGAACATTGTCACGTGCATGCATCCTCTACAAGTGGTTGTGCTTTTATGGACTTGACTGCACGTTACTCCATAGAGTACAGTTCAGTTGCTCAGTCGTGTCCGACTCTTTGTGACCCCATGAATCGCAGCATGCCAGGCCTCCCTGTCCATCACAAACTCCCAGAGTTTACTCAAACTCATGCCCATCGAGTCGGTGATGCCATCCAGCCATCTCATCCTCTGTCTCCCCCTTCTCCTCCTGCCCCCAATCCCTCCCAGCATCAGGGTCTTTTCCAATGAGTCAGCTCTTCACATGAGGTGGCCAAAGTATTGGAGTTTCAGCTTCAACATCAGTCCTTCCAATGAACACCCAGGACTGATCTCCTTTAGGATGGACTGGTTGGATCTCCTTGCAGTCCAAGGGACTCTCAAGAGTCTTCTCCAACACCACAGTTCAAAAGCATCAATTCTTCGCTGCTCAGCTTTCTTCACAGTCCAACTCTCACATCCATTACATGACCACTAGAAAAACCATAACCTTGACTAGATGGACCTTTGTTGGCAAAGTAATGTCTGCTTTTTAATATCCTATCTAGGTTGGTCATAACTTTCCTTCCAAGGAGTAAGCGTCTTTTAATTTCATGGCTGCAGTCACCATCTGCAGTGATTTTGGAGCCCAAAAAAATAAAGTCTGACACTGTTTCTACTGTCTACCCATCTATTTCCCATGAGTGATGGGACCAGATGTCATGATCTTAGTTTCTGAATGTTGAGCTTTAAGCCAACTTTTTCACTCTCCTCTTTCACTTTCATCAAGAGGCTTTTTAGTTCCTCTTCACTTTCTGCCATGAGGGTGGTGTCATCTGCATATCTGAGGTTATTGATATTTCTCCTGGCAATCTTGATTCCAGCTGTGCTTCTTCCAGCCCAGCGTTTCTCATGATGTACTCTGCATATAAGTTAAATAAGCAGGGTGACAATATACAGCCTTGACGTACTCCTTTTCCTATTTGGAACCAGTCTGTGTTCCATGTCCAGTTCTAACTGTTGCTTCCTGACCTGCATACAGGTTTCTCAAGAGGCAGGTCAGGTGGTCTGGTATTCCCATCTCTTTCAGAATTTTCCACAGTTTATTGTGATCCACACAGTCAATGGCTTTGGCATAGTCATTAAAGCAGAAATAGATGTTTTTCTGGAACTCTCTTGCTTTTTTGATGATCCAGCAGATATTGACAATTTGATCTCTAGTTCCTCTGCCTTCTCTAAAACCAGCTTGAACATCTGGAAATTCTCGGTTCATGTATTGCTGAAGCCTGGCTTGGAGAATTTTGAGCATTACTTTACTAGCGTGTGAGATGAGCACAATTGTGCGGTAGTTTGAGCATTCTTTGGGATTGCCTTTCTTAGGGATTGGAATGAAAACGGACCTTTTCCAGTCCTGTGGCCACTGCTGCGTTTTCCAAATTTGCTGGCATATTGAGTGCAGCACTTTCACAGCATCATCTTTCAGGATTTGAAATAGCTCAACTGGAATTCCATCACCTCCACTAGCTTGTTCATAGTGATGCTTCCTAAGGCCCACTTGACTTCACATTCCAGGATGTCTGGCTCTAGGTGAGTGACCACACCATTGTGATTATCTGGTCATTGAAGATCGTGTTTGTTTACAGTTTTCTTCTGTGTATTTCTTGCCACCTCTTTCTAATATCTCTGCTTCTGTTAAGGTCCATACCATTTCTGTCCTTTATTGAGCCCATTTTTTGCATGAAATGTTCCTTTGTATCATCTAATTTCTTGAAGAATCTCTAGTCTTTCCCATTCGTTGTGTGTAGTCTATTTCTTTGGCATTTATCACTGAGGAAGTCTTTCTTATCTCTCCTTGCTATGCTTTGGAACTCTGCATTCAAATGGGAGTATTTTTCCCTTTCTCCTTTGCTTTTTGCTTCTCTTCTTTTCACAGCTATTTGTAAGACCTCCTCAGACAACCATTTTGCCTTTTTGCATTTCTTTTCCATGGGGATGGTCTTGATCCCTGTCTCCTGTACAATGTCACGAACCTCCATCCATAGTTCATCAGGCTCTCTGTCTGTCAGATCTAGTCCCTTAAATCTATTTCTAACTTCCACTGTATATTCATAAGGGATTTGATTTAGGTCATACCTGAATGATCTAGTGGTTATCCCTATAGTAGCACAGTTTATTTCAAGGCCAGGATATCTGGAAGCAAGTGTAAAAGCTGTGGTGTAGCTGGTACTTCTGTACCTTTCAAGATATCACACTGTAAGATTAAACACGTTTATTTTTTGTTTGCTTTTTATGTATTATGTATGTGACAAGTATTATAAACCTATTACAGTACAGTACTATATGGCTGATTGTGTTACTTGGGTACCTCCGTTAACTCTGTTGGACCTATAAATTGGACTTCTGAACATGCTCTCAGAATAGAACTTGTGCCTATGTAGGGGACTTCACAAAGAACAATGGAAGTCATCAGAAATAAAGCTCACCATAACTTCCTGCCAGACCTCTAAAAGTTCTTGTAACCACACTGCTCCTTCCTCCCTAAGATGTGTCCTTCCACCTGTTCAAGACTAACACTTCCACCTGTGCTCTGAGTCCCCCGTCCCAGTCTGTCTACTCCATTCTTTCTCCCATCCACTTAATCTTCAGTCTTTCACTGAGTCATCAATGCACCGTAGCTACCTTCATGTAGACCTAGCTGCTCATACAGTTAAGCCCCACAAATGTCTCCTTTAACATTATTTTTCTTGTTCATGTGGAATTATATGGTGGCTATTTAGCAAAGATGTCCTCTCTTGCAGCCAGCAGATGGGGAACAACGGAGGATGATATGGGATCAGGGTTCAAATGTCAAGTCTGCCACTTACCAACTAGGTGATGGTGAGCTGGTCTCAGGACTTACACACATTATGGGAGATGCTAATAAGAACCTCTTACACTGAACAGGGCATGAAATGTATCTGCTCCATGCCATGGGAACTGGTGATGGACATGTGGCTAGTGCTCCAAAGTCTACAAAAGTATCATGTTTACAGGTGACAGGGAACTGTTTTTCATTTTCATATCTCCCACAAATAAGTGAAAGATCTGGAAAATCCCAAGGAGGCTCTGTCTCCTCCTGAAAACAAAAAATTAGGACAGATGTCTACAAAGTATTTTTAAGTCCCTCTTAGGAGAATTCTCAACCCTTGGTTGCACATTAGCATCACATAGGGCTCCCCAGGTGGTGCTAGCGGTAAAGAATACACCTGCCAATGCAGGTGATATAAGAGACGCAGGTTCAATCCCTGGGTCTGGAAGATCCCCTGGAGGAGGAAATGGCAACCCACTCCAGTATTCTTGTCTGGAGAATCCCATGGATAGACAAGCCTGGCAGGCTACAATCCATGTGGTCACAAAGAGTGGGACATGATTGAGCATCTGAGCACATGGGGAGTTTTCAAAAATCCTGATGCCTGGTTACCACCCAAAACCAATTCAATTAGACTCTCTGGGGGGTGGAACCTAGGCAGCAGGGTTCCCCAAGCACCCTGGGGACACCAGTGTGCACCCAAGGTTGAGAACCATCACCTGCAATGACTGGCCACTTATTATATTTTTGCTTTTTAATTTGAGTAAGCAAGCTACAGAAAGATTAAATACAGTACTTATAATCAAGCCAGATTCTGCCTTGATTTGTTTCTTCTCACCTTAATCTTTTAGGGTCTAGGAAATATTTCTAGGCAACAATTTTTAGTTCAGAGGCCATTAATACTGAAACCTACTTCTAAGGTTACTCAGAACTCACAGGTCACTGTGAGCTTACTCAGTCCTATTGAGACCCTAGTAAGAGCAGTCAACATTTATTAGTTGGAAAGCAGAGAAATATCTCCACTGCTAGCATGCATAAATAATTTAATAACCTGAAAATAAATATAATAATTTGCCCTTCCAAAGCACCTTGCATCATGAAGCTGGTTTTCAGGGTCTCAAGAGATGTACCTGGTCAGAAACCATCTGGCAACATTTCCTCTGGCTGGTAGACTTGATACAGCTTTATGATTCACAGTTTTAAATAACAGCACTCTTGAGGGCTGAGGATTGTGGTTGACTGGAGAGAAAATGGAAATGCTGAATGGAAAATTATGGCTGATATATTATTTGGTTGCACCTCTTTCCTGGAGCCAGCCTGGGCTATTATGACTCTATAAATAATTCCATTGAGATGGCTGGGAAAGGTCCCACCCCAAAGTTCACACAGCTGTTTGCTGAGAAAACAAGAATCCATGATACCTGGGTGGGAGACCCTGGACTTGTGGCCTCAGCCTTCAAATAAGTGGGTGACAACGTGTTTCAATTCTAAAACTGGGATACCTATTTCTCCTTCATGTCACCCTTGGTGAGGAAGGGGAAGAACATGAAGAAATATCTAGAAAATAATTTGGGAAAGAAAGAAGTGGGAGCTTAAGGAAGGGTACAACTGCAAGTAGAACTGGTTCTTGGTGGGTCTTTGTTGTTGAAAGAAGAGGATCAGGTTAGACTGGGGACACATTGAGTTGGAGACATTGAAATAGATAAGGCAGCGGGACAGGGGTTTGGATTTCAGGAGAAAGTCTGGGAATTTGGGGGATTTACTTAGTATTTAAAAAGTCGTGACATAGAATAAGGTCACTGAGGGAACTACTTTCAAGAAAAGGGGCACACACTGAGATCTGGGACCCAACTACATACAGATTGAGGAGCAGATGACCTACAAAAGGAGGCTGAGCAAACCAGTGAGTTATAAGGGAAAGCCAGAGAATGGGGTGCTTTGGAAGCCAAGTTAAGAAAAATTCCTAAAATGTATGGCAAGATTTAAAACTCTCAGCCACTGAAGTTCAGTCCTATTCTTGCTTAACTGGGGGAAAGGAAGCTGAGCTCCAGGAAGGCCTTTGATCTTACTCACCACATGCCCTTCGCTCCAGTAACTTATCTCGTCATTCCAGTGAAAGCCAAGCTTCTCAGAAATCATCGGGTCTGCCAGTCACACTTGCAAAGGGGAATAAATAAAATGAACCATGATCTTGTACAACACAGGGAATTCAGCCAATATTCTATAATGACTTTAAGTGGAATATAACCTTTAAAAACTGTGAATCGCCGTCTTGTACATCTGAAACTTATACAGTATTGTACATCAACTATCAGTTCAGTCGCTCAGTCATGTCCGACTCTTTGCAACCCCATGGACTGCAGCACTCCAGGCTTCCCTGTCCATCAACAACTCCCAGAGCTTACTCAAACTCCTGTCCATCAAGTCAGTGATGCCATCCAGCCATCTCATCCTCTGTCATCCCCTTCTCCTACTGCCTTCAGTCTTTCCCAGCATCAGGGTCTTTCCCAGCAAGTTGGCTCTTCGCATCAGGTGCCAAAGTATTGCAGCTTCAGCACCAGTCCTTTCAATGAATATTCAGGACTGATTTCCTTTAGGAATAAGTGATTTGATCTCCTTGCTGTCCAAGGGACTCTCAAGAGTCTTCTCCAACACCACAGTTCAAAAGCATCAATTTCTTCAGCGCTCAGCTTTCTTTATGGTCCAACTCTCACATCCATACATGACTATTGGAAAAACCATAGCTTTGAATAGATGGACCTTTGTCAGTAATGTCTCTGCTTTTTAATATGCTGTCTAGGTTTGTCATTGCGTTTCTTCCAATGAGAAAGCATCTTTTAATTTCATGGCTACAGTCACCATCTGCAGTGATTTTGGAGCCCGAGAAAATAAAATCTGCCACTGTTTCCACTGTTTCCCCATCTATTTGCCATGAAGTGGTGGGACCAGATGCCATGATCTTTGTTTTTTGAATGCTGAGTTTTAAGCCAGCTTTTTCATTCTCCTCTTTCACTTTCATCAAGTATACTTCAATTGAAAAATGAATGAATTAAATAAAATTTAAAAAAAATTTTTTTTGAATGACCAGGGTCACACTTCAATGTTTACAAAGTGCTATCTCACACAGTCTCCCCGTAGAACCCTACAACCTTCCTGTGACATAAGAAAGGGTTGTCCCCAAATGTGCAGATTGAAATTTAAAAAAAAAAAAAAAACTAATTCCATTTCAATTTGTTCAAAGTCAGCCATTTAAGACTAGAATATCTTGATAAGAATTTGACTCCTCTGACCTCAGATCTCTGGATTCCACCTCCCAAATCATATTGCTTGCTGTGTAAATGAGGAAAAAAACCAGCTTCTTCTAAACCTCAGTAGGCAAGTTTCTCCCAGAAACAGAGAAGTACACAACTATTATTTGCACACTGCTTAATGGATCATGCTATCATGTGCTCATTACCAAAGAAAGAAAGAAAAGAACCAAGCCTCAACTGAATGAGTTATTGAAAGCAAAATTAAACAGATGCAAGAAATATGGCTGTTTTTCTTTGCCTCGCCATCATCTTACATTACACTCTACTGAAGGTGAATTGCCAACATGGTTATCATCTCTACTTTTCCAGAGCTTCCCCAGTGGCTCACAGGGTTAAGACTCTGCCTGCAATGCAGGAGACGTGGGGTCGATCCCTGGGTCAGAAAGATCTCCTGGAGAGGGGAATGGCTACCCATTCTAGTATTCTGGCCTGGAGAATTCCATGGACAGAGGAGCCTGGTGAGCCCCAGTCCATGGGGTCGCAAAGAGTCAGACATGACTGAGCAACTAAACACTTCACTTCGACCTTTCCAAGTAGGACTCAATCCTGATCTAAAGCAAGATATCATGTACTAGCAGAGTCTTAACCAAAGTTACAGCTTTTTATTTAGTATCAAGGAAATTCAGTTACTTGCAGCCTTTCAGTCCCAGGCAAATTAAAGAAAGTTTAGATCCTAGAAGTAAGCAGGAAAAACTTCAAATTCTTTTAAAAAACTAATTTCAAGACTGATAACCGATATACTGGCCAAGGCCTGCAGCCTGAAAATTTTAGGACTTGCTTCAAAGATCTAGAAGCAGAGTACTACATCTGTTTGTTGTTTAGTCACTAAGTTGAGCATGTCTGAATCTTTGCAACCCCATGGACTATAGCCCACTGGGTTCCTCTGTCCATGGGACTCTCCAGGTAAGAGTACTGGAGTGGGTTGGCATTCCCTTCTCCAGGGGATCTTCCTGACCCAGATATTGAACCCAGGTCTCCTGCACTGCAGGCAGATTCTTTACCATCTGAGCCACCAGGGAAGCCCATTGGTATCTACAACCCCCCAATAAAAAGATGATGTATACAATGCAGGACAGCCCCAAACAATCCTAAAATTCCATTCTTCAACTGTATACAATTTTGCAGTTGAGTCTCAGTATGCTGAGCCAGCAGTCCATGAATACAGAACAGAGAATAAGAACACAGAAGGTGGAAGTCACAGAGCTGCTTGGATTTCCAGTCCAAACTAGGAAGTAAGGGTTCCGAATCTCAAAGGACAATCTGTCCTGCCTGGAAACAGGCTCCTGCCTTTCCCACAGCTATCAGCTCCTTCTCAACTTCTGTGGTTAACTCTAAAATTAAGTGGCCAAGGATCATTTCAGAAACAACTCAAAGACTTTTTGAGTCACTTGCTGAGAGGGACTCAAGGCAGAGGGCATGCCTTACTGAGGTGAATAACACTGATCACCCTTCCCATCCCAGGTGCCCTGGAGTGGAAACAAAGTGAGGGCAGGCAGAATAACCCCTGCAAAAAGGGAACAGCACACTTGCCGGGTTCTTTCAGGAGGCACCAAATACTGTGAGCAAAGCGAACATAGCAGGTGCTGGGTGGCAGTCTGCGGGGCATACACAGGCATCCCTGATCCAGGCAGGGCAGGCCCTGGTGCAACATTCCTGGTAGAAGTAGGGCCCAGACAGCTGCCATGGCTGCTGCCACCTCTGCCTCCTGCTCAAGCAGGAGACCTGGGATAGCCCAGGGGCAGCAGTGCCTACGGCCAGGGCATTCTTATCACTTAAGCTCTTGACACTCATATCTTTGGCTTAGACTTCAGAGTGAATAATAACTCGACATTGCCAGCAACACAGGCAAGTTCTGAGATTTACTCTCAAGAAGACAAAATAGGGATGAAACTCTCAATAAGATGCAGGTGTTGAAGGAGCATACTGTGTTCAAAGCCAGCATTTAGACACCAGGAAGTAAGGCCATTCAGCTTGCAGTATCACCAACCCCTTGTCCCCAGTGTCTGCCACCAGGAATGCCTTCCACCTGCCACCACCAACTCCCAACTCCACACAGCCATTTTCCCCTTGTGTTCCCTGGTGTCCCTGTGGCCCTTTTCCCTGAAAGCCCCTGCACATCATCTTTCGGAGAATGAGGGGATGGGAAAATGTCTGCCCTTTAAATGCTGAACTCACCAAGCTAAGGAATTCACATGAAGGCTCTCCCACTAGCATGAAATGATATCATTTCCAAGGTGGCTCTGGGACTAGGGCTCCAGTCTGAGAAGCTTGAACTGTTTGAATGAAAGACTTTGAAGGGGCAGGGGACACTGAACTCCTCTCTCCCACCTTCACTTTGATATACTGGAAAGCAAGTCAGAGGGAAATTCCATCTCAACCACCCTCACTTGCTGATAATTTCCAGATACTCTGTATCAAGGACACCCACCCATCCGCCCCTTTGCTTTTTCAGACAGGGAGAAAACTTGGCCAAAAGGAAGTCAGCTTGCTGACAGTCTGATTTTTCTGGACTTCCCCATCCTCCGGAAACTCAGAAGACAGGTTCGCTGGTCTGGCCAAAGAGGAACAGCATCTGATGGACCAAGACAGGGCTGGCGGTTAAAGATGTGCGGGAAAGCAAACGTATAAACGAAGGCCAACTTAATGCGTTCTGAGTTCCCTAATGTGTTATTGAAGTCTCTGTACTCCTGATTGTTTAAAACTCATGCTTCCTGCTTTCCCAGTCTGTGTCCACCCTACAGCCCTTTCCAGCACTGGCCTAATTCTCCCAGTCTCTCTCTACCTTCCTCCAACTATACCAAGAGCATTCAAGGTTCACTCATCCTCTGTGGCAAGCATCCTTTCCTTAGTTCCTCTAAACTATTTTTATTATCAATTCAGGTTAAGTCTCCCCCTCCATCCTTTCAGTCCCTCTCCCTGACATGAGCAAACAGTAAACATAGAAGATGAGAATGAATGTTGCTCAATATCCAAACTTCCCCTGTCCCCACTGCATCCGACAACAACAACAAAAAAACTATTTGTCACCTGTCTGGTCAACTGTATGGGAGAACCTCACAAGATGGGGTTGGTTTCCCTAAATCAGAGGAGAGGAGCATGGAGCAGAAAAAAGGAAAAAGAGCAGGCGAACAACAAACCTTCATAGGATGTTACTCAAAGTGTGGTAGGAAGTCTTCCTGCTAGACCATCACTTTGAGTATGCAGATTTCTAAGCATAACACAGAACCTACAGGACCAGTCTCCTGGAGGTGTATGAAATACGTGTTTCAAAGGAGAGCTCTGCATTGTCTACACATGGCACACCCCTTCAGATCATCATGTTCCAAGCTCTCACTGCCCTTGAGCTTTTAGGGGTGTGTGGATGCTCACTCACTCTGTCACTCAGTTGTGTCTGACTCTTTTGCAACCCCATGGACTGTAGCCCACCAGGCTCCTCTGTCCATGGGATTTCCCAGGCAAAAATACTGGAGTGGGTTGCCATTTCCTCCTCCAGTGGATCTTCCTGACCCAGGAATCAAACTCAAATCTCCTGCGTCTCCTGCATTGCACGCAGATTGTTTATCACTAAGCCACACATGCAACTCTTTAAATGATAGGTGACTGGTAGACATTACAATGGTCATTGTCCAGTTTTGACTGACTTCCCTCCCCACCCTGCAGGAAAAAAATCAGATTTACAGCCATTATGCAATTCAATCCCTTCACTCAATATATGCGTATGCTTTTTGATTTATTCCCTTTGAATTGCTTACAGTGTCTGCCGAATTCCTTAATCCAAGTAAAACAGAATTGTTAACCTGTGTTCCTTTTCACAACTGTGTGAGAGAAATCATTTTACTTTTTCTGAATATCAGCCTTTTACTGGGGTAGCACCCAAGCATCTCTATCTAAAAAGGTATGCCTAGGCACTGCAAAGCAGGGAAAAGCGCTGCTATGTAGCAGGGTTGACAAAAGACAGCTATCCTGTCAAATGTGGCCAGCCAGCTTCTTTCTGTAAATAAAGCCTTCTTGGAACACGGCTGCGCCCATCCATTTATTTATTGTCTGTGGCTGCTTTCAACCTACAACAGGGAAGTTGTGACAGAGACGCTATGGTCTGCAGAATTGAAAATCTTTACTGTCTGGTCCTTTATAGAAACACGGGGCCAGCTCTTGCTCGAGGGGTGCTGCTTTCAAAGATCTGTATTTACCAAGTGAATCTTTCATAGTCCCTTCAAGGCGATTAGATTCAGGTTGGCTATGGGGACCATCTGTGCTGCAGGAAACTCAGTAGAAATGCTGATGCGGGGTTTGGAACCAGCTCTCTAAGGTGAAAGGAGGTGCACAGGAGAATTGAGTACGGGGCTCTGAAGAAAACACATTTTGTGGAGGAAGCGTGGACCTCCAGAAAAAGTTCCCATCTTAGTAAGTTATGGAAATTCCTTCACATATTCATTCAACAAGCACTTATGGGGCACCTACTGTTGTTGCATACAACATGCATTTACTAGCTCTATAACACAGAGCACACAAAACTCTCCGGGCCTCAGTTTTCTCATCTGTAAAAGGCGGATGTTAACATGTGTGCCTCAGTTTTCTCATAAAATGGGGATATTAACATAATATCTATCTTAGGAGGTTTTCATGAGGCTTTAATGAGTTACACATAAAACCCTTAGAACAGAGGCTAGTAGGCAGTAAACACTGTCAATTACTGCTATATTATGACTAGAGCTCCCAGTTATATACCAGTTGTTACAGGAGACTCCCCATGTGCATTCTCTCTAAACTGTACAGTAACCATGTAAGTTGAGATTTATTTCCATTTTACTGCTGCAGAAACAAGCCCAGAGAGGTCAAATGACATTTCCCAGAATGCAAGGTATGGGCAGAATTGAAACCTACAATTCCGAAGTCTAGGCTTTTTTCAGTAGAAGCTCCCTCCTGCAAGGTCTAAAGAGATGATGACCTCAGGATTGCAGGTCTATGCTGACAAGATGTTCTAAATTTCTCTTCTGATTCAAAGTTTGGCTATAGTATAGCAGATGTTTCTGATATGAGACATCTAAATATTTTCCTTTGGGTAATAAGAACAGAGGAGATGATATTCCCATGATGAAAAATGTTTAAAAGAAGAAATCAAAATATAAAGGTAAAACTTTATTACTCCCAAAGAAAATATTCAAGGCGTATGTTATCCATCATTTTCTCTCCTAGGTAAAGTTGTACTTACATTTGAAAGCCAATACTGTAAAGCAGTTTACAGAGTGCCCTTAAAATGTTCTTTTCTTTAGAACTTTAGAGAACACAAAAAAGGCCCCAAATGTGCATTTTAAAGCAACTGAAATTGGTCCAGCATTCTTTTAATCCCTTTAAATGAAAAGGGTTCTCTCCACAGAGACTAAAAATAATTTGGCTCAAAATGCTGTATTAAAATGTAACCCCAGCTAATTTCAAGGGTTCATAGGCAGAGGCAGGTTAATAGTGCTTTGTATTTTTTAAAAAACCTATTTCTGACCATTTGTGTTTTATATTACATTCTTCTAGACAAAGGACTACCTTTAGTTATGGGAAAGAATACAAACAGAATCGTATTCTTATCAAGCAAGCAGCCATGTTTAGAAAGCTCACTGAAGCTGAAACCAGCTACAAGAATGACAACACTCTCCACATTTGGGGAAAAAGTCTCATTGCTTACCAATATTTCTAATACTCTAATATGCAAACCTATCAAGTCCCACCTTAAAGCTTTAGGCAACACTTCAGCTCTGAAGTACACTTCTTTGGGACACATAATTTGGTCTGAAAATTCTGGTTGGAATAGGGGTTGCAAAAAACCACAATAAATAATTAAATCTGTACTTTAAAGCTTCTATTTCTGGCTGCATGTCTTTTCCAAATCAATGCCTTCATAATGCTGCAGAGCAGTAGCAAAACTGTCAATAAGAAAATGAGATGCTGGTGCTCAGGACACTGAATGGACAATAGAGTTACCCAGACTTGGGGCTAGACAGAAAAGAAGCCCTTGGTCACCACAGAGTCTCACCAGAGGACACACCTTCTCCTGGGTGGGCCAGAAAATCATGTATACTTTGTTCTACAGACAGATGGTACAACAGTGCCCATGAAAGACCTTCAGCCGCACGCCCAGCTATCCAGGAGGCATGAGGTGCTATGGCTGGGGAAAGCAGATGCTTCTCAGGCTTTGTGGGTGCCCCCCTTCACTTTTCAAAAGCCCAGGCTAGGTTACTCAGCCCCATACATGTCAAAATCTTTTGCTCCTTCAAAGTCCAATGAACTCAGAGCTCCTCATAGAATTCACAGGCATTCGTTCCTATCAGCTCCTAGGATAAGGAAATTACTGGGCTTGTTAAAAACTTTCACAGGGTTTCAAAAAGCAAATCTTGGACTGCACTCAGATCCCAGCACTGCCACTCTTTTAGCAGTGACCTTGGGTGCACGGGCTGAAGCTGAGGTCAGTTTCGTCTTTTGTAAACTAAGGATGACAGCCATTCCTACTTGGATGTCTACACATGCCAAGCGCTGGATGGCACCTGGCACAAAGGTGTTGGCTGAATGGTCAGAAACCTTGTTAGTGGACTTGGCCTTTGGCAGGATGTGTACTGGATCCAATGATGTAAAAAAAAAAATGACAAGAAGTTTCAGCTTAAGTTGATAAATTGGTAAACACATGCATCTAATTTCACTCTCCTATAACCCCATCAAGACCACATAAAGGAACTGCTGTTTTAAAAATATAAGTTTAGGAGAAAAGAGGAGTAAGGAGCAACAAAGTTTCAGAATCTGCAAAGCAGAGAGAAGAGGGCTAAGCGATTGAGGAGGCAAGGAAAAGAAAATGATCTCAAGCCATTAGGGAGGAAAGCTGAAAATGGGCACCCCGCTCATCCAGAGCTGGGGAAACAGAGGACAGCAAAAGTGCAAAAGGCCGGAAAGAAAGCTGTTTTAGAAGCTATTAACTTCTAGCTTCTCATCCCATTCGACGGAGTGACTGCCCCTTCCCCACCAAGGCAAACATTCAGGGAGATTTATTTCCTGAAGAGGATAAAATATAGAGCCATCTGGCCTGGGAGGCATCATGAGGCCATGCGTAGTCTGGTGAAAATAGGGGTGTCATTGAGCAGACATGCACACTGAACCCTGAACAAAGATAGCGCTCACCCCAGATCTCTTCCCCCCAGAAGCTGCCAGGCTGAACTCCAGATCCACCACTCCCAGGAGGAGACTGGAAGGTTCTCTAGGACATCAAAGTAGACCAAGGGGGAAGGCCTAAAGAGACCAACATTGGGGTTTTCCACCAAATACCCAACTTGGATCATTCTATGGGGAAATAAATTTGACAAGGTCCACCCACCTGCTCAGAACTTCATAACAGCGTTCTAGTCCCCAAGCAACCAAGGATTATCAAACACTTGTGAAAACCTTCTGAAAGTGAAAGTCAGTCAGCCTTGTCAGACTCTTTGCAACCCCATGGACTACACAGTCCATGGAATTCTCCAGGCTAGAATACTGGAGTGGGTGGCCTTTCCCTTCTCCAGGGGATCTTCCCAACCCAGGGATCAAACCCAGGTCTCCCGCATTGCAGGCAAAACCCTCTACAAAGATCAAAACAAGCAAAAAAGAAGGGAGCAAGGTGGAGAAAGCCTGAGCTTCAAGCAAATGTCAGCAAATGTGTATTAATGATATTCTTAGAGAAGATAAAAGAGAAAATAAAAAAGTGAAAAATAACAAAATCCAGAAAATTAAAAACCAAAAAATTTTCAGAATTTAAAGAATATTATGAGAAATTTAAAAAAGAAGTGTTAGAAGGTATCTTCTAAAAATTCAAGTATAAAGAGATTGAAAAGAGGAGAAAATGAAAAATCAAATAACTGTTATGGAGAGTCCAGCTCCTGAATGCTACCTGCAGGATGAAAAGAGAACATGGAGAACAAAAAGAACATTCCCACCAACAGTGTAAGAGGGTTCCCTTTTCTCCACACCCTTTCCAGCATTTATTGCTTGTAGACTTTTGGATTCAAGAAAGATTAGCAAAACGGAAGGAATTGAAGTGTCAGAGGGAAATGGCACATAGTATGTCAGAGACCATTTGGCACAATGAATGAAAAGACACCCATGTCTTGGCCCATGAGTGTGACATTTCAGATCCTTGGGGACAAAAAAGACATTACAAGCTTCCAGAGAGGAAAAAAAAATCAGGTCACAAGTAGCCTATCAGAAATCAGAAGAACTTAGTACTTTGCAACAGAAACAATGGAACCAGAGAACAAACAGCAATGTGTTAATTTCCCTTCAGGACTTGGATTTCAAACTTGCAATTCTATTTTCAAACTGCCAATCAAGTGTGATGGTAGGACAGACATTTTTAGGCCAGCTGGGCTTCAAAACATTTACTTCCCATGAACCTTTCCTCACAAAGTTACTGGAGGATGTGCATTACCAGAATAAGAGGAAGACAAGATCGAAGGAAAAGCAACTCTAGGGGACTTCCCAGTGGCCTCGTGGTTAGGATTTGGCGTTTTTAGTATGGAGGCCCGGGTTCAATCCCTCGTAGGACTGAATCATCCCGCATGCTGTGCAGCATGGCCAAAATACAAAAATAAACAGATTTTTTTAAGAAAGCAACTCTAACCCAGGAAAGGTCAAGTGAACCCAAGATGAGAGAGAAGGAGGCGCCCAGGATGATAACCAGGCATCGAAAGAAGTCCAGAGAGGAGCAAGGAGACTCCAGAGATTGGCACACTGAGGGCTGTCCTCACTAGACCCTTGCTGCCGTTAAACCTGAGGACAGAGTGAGCCAGCAGGGCTCAAATCCTCAGATCCTGTGTTGCTCTTCCTGACCACTGGCTGATGTCAGCCCCACTCTACCCATCAGGCACTCCCCAGTAGCGTTCTGCTTTGATCTATTACTGTGCATTGGGAACAGGCCCCAGTGAGCTAAGAAGAAGAAAATGCTGAGGTGCCCATCTCCCCCCAACTTCCTACTGAGCACCTAGTACCTGGCCCTATACAACAGCACCGTCAGGGGTCCTGATGTGGAGAAGCCCCCATTATTCCTCAGATTCATTCGTGGCCTTGCCCATCAACTTCCCCAGAATAACTTCATGGAACCTAAAGCCCAACTTCTCACGGAGGCCTGGCTCAACTGACCCCCACCCTCACCCCCGCCTTGGGACCTTCAGTGACAAGAAGGGCGGTCTCCCTTTCCTTCCACAGCTAGGTGTGTGCACACTACTTGGTTTTCAAAGCAATACAGTGTATAGGGAGACACACACACACAGATACTAAAAAATAAGAAAATGGCAGGACAATGGTTATCTCTGGAAGGAAGGGGGTACCCACACAGATACTAAAAAATAAGAAAAGGCAGGACAATGGTTATCTCTGGAAGGAAGCGGGTACCATGCAGCTGCAGCAGGGCAGAGGGGAGAGGTCTCTAGGTAACTGCTAGGGTCCCATTTCTTAAACTGGGGGGTGGGCACGTGGCAGATTATATTCCAGTTCCAGCTATGAAATCGTCTTCTGTATTTAGCATATATCTTGCCATTTAGGGAACTCCCCAATGGCTCAGGGGTAAAGAATCTGCCTTTAATGCAGGAGATGTGGGTTTGACCCCTAGGTTGGGAAGATCCCCTGCAGGAGGAAATGGCAACCCACTCCAGTATTCTTGTCTGGGAAATCCCATGGACAGAGGAGCCTGGTGGGCTACAGTCCATGGGGTCGCAACGAGTCAGACACAACTGAGCTCACATGCACCAATCTTTGCCATTTGGGAAATGATTCAGGTCACAGATTATATGACAAATCCCAGAGAATCTGTATATTGTTTGTCTCTGCTAAACAGTGGTAGACAGCATCTATTCCCATCACCAGCATCCCTTTTATATGCCCTGAGACAGCTGTCACACAAATGCAATTCTCGAAGACACTTGGACAACAGGAACAAAGAGAAAAAGGCCCCTGTGTAATTAGCTTTTGTGTACAGCCATGACGAGAAATGCCCTAGCTCGCCTCTACCAGTGGGATTCCCAGCGTGCCTGATGGACTTCTGAGACAAACTCGAGTGTCCAGGCGAAATGACTGTGCTCACCATTTCCTCGACAGATTTCAGTCTTGTTTGAACAGGCTGCCAATTCTAAAATAAATGCCCCGACCCACAGGTTCACTTTCCCAGCATGATTCAGATGGAATGGCAGCCATGTTGACCATTAACTATTGACCCAGCGTTGGTAGATTTCCTTAAATGCTATGGATGCTCTGCTCACCCCGCCATGGCTGAAAGGCATTATTCTTGAAAGGCTATTCAATTTCACAATGTCACTCCAACAGAAAACCTCTTTCCGATTTCTCACCTTCCCTTTTCTGGCCAGTTAAAGAAAGAGTACTCCAGCTTTTCACAGAGAGCAGAAGAGGCCACAGCCTGAGCCTCTTGCTGTTCTGCCATCTGCCTGAGACCTGGCCTTCCTTCCCAACTGCCACTGATTTTGTTCCTTCTTGTGAGATTCAGCTGGAGGAGATCAAAACCAACTGGGCTCGGATTCAAGTAAGGGCATCGATCCCACTCACCCAGGTAATAAAGTGAAACAGCTGGCTGAATTATATGACCACAGATGGATTCACAGCCCCCTCCCCAGACTTGTTTCAAATAGTGTCAGAACCAGAATCTTCAGAAGGAATCATTCTTTCCCATGCTCAAACTGCCTCTGCTTGAAACAAGACTGCTCTTTTGTGAATAAGCTCACCTCTGGAGCAAATCAAGACGTGGCCGCAGTGCTTCTTTCATGAGATGTTTCGTGAAAGTCATGGCCATCAGTAATGTATCTTCTCCTAGACCCGGGCTTCTCAACTTTGGCTGCACATTGGAATCACCTGAAGAGCTTTAAAAACTCCCAGGCCTGGGTCCCACTGATTTCCTGGGTCAGAGGTGTGGCCGGGGGCTCCTTGAATTTGAAAAGCTCCCCAGGTGACTAAAGTGTGCAGCCAAAGGTGAGAACTACTAGTCTATTAGAGAATAATGGTGACCAGTTTCTTCCTGTCAATAATAGAGGCTAACATTTCCTAAAACCCATCACTGTTGTTTACCTGCCAGGCAGCACAGCTAAGGGACCAGGAGTCAGGCTGCCTGGCTTTGCCTCCTGGCTGTATCACTCAGTATTCTTGGGCAATCTATTAGGCTGCTCTGTGCCTCAGTTTCCTCACTTATGAAATGAACTAATGTTAGTACCCAGATCTCATAGGAGGATGGGTAGTATTGGGTTGGCCAAAAAGTTCGTTCGGATTTACCATACCATCTTACGGATGAATCCGACTGAACTTTTTGGCCAGCCCAATAAATTAGTTGATTTTTTTTTTTTTTTTACAGAATATTTAAAATGCTAGTTATGACACAGAAAAGGCTGGGGTAGAGCACAAAGAGCTCAGTTCGGTGGCCTAGAAGGGTGGGATGAGGTGTGTGAGGGAGACTCAAGAGGGAGGGTATATATGTATACATATATCTGATTCACTTTGCTGTAACAGCAGAAACTAACACAGCATTGTAAGCCAATTATACTCTAATAATAAAGTAAAATGATCCTTCTACACCAAGGAAATGTTTGTTTAATAAAATATCAAGCCAGGTTTCTGTCAAGGCCTCCTCAAGAGAAACTAAAAAAGAAACTGGCAATTGTGTTAACTGAAATAATTCAGAATCAGATAAACCTTTCTTTGGGATGCCAACTGCACATTCGGGGGACAAAAATTCCTAAAGTTGTCTCCTCTTACTTTTATAAAGAACTTTATTCAGCTCTGGTGAAAGAGGCATTTCTGAGGTCAAGTGGGAACTTTAACATAACACGGCAAGATTCTCTCTTGCCATGTCCACCCTTCTCTTCATCGTTTCAGACATCCATGTCTTTGTTAATAAGCTGATGTGAAATCTGAGCTCTGTATTTGCAGGACTTGGCAAGAGGGGCTTTAGAATTCCAAGTTTGTCTTTTCAAAAGGAATACATCCCTGCCTCACTCAAAAGATAAAGCAGTATTTTTTCCAAAGGGTTCTCTGCACTGCTGTAGGAAAACAGGTCTCTGAATTTTTTCTATCTACAATTTTTTTAAGCTGTATGCCAAGCACCATGCACAGGAAACCATTCATTCTAAAAATATATTTAAAACAGGAGATCAAGACTGAATATAGTCTTAAAATGTATGTGTGAACAGATATTGGGCTGCACAAGCTTTTTAACTTCACAAATAAATATAAAATAGTATTTGAGGAAAGATATTTTCATACATGCAGCTCCTAAATACAGAGGAAGCCTGATGAGTAAACATCTCAGAGTCTTGCCCACTGGCTTCTACTAATTAATCAAGACTGCTTCATCAAGGCAGTGCAAAAATGCTGCAGAAAGACTGTGTGAACAGAAAGCTCCAAATGTTATTCACCAGCAATACTTCAAACGCATTCAGCTCGCTAAAGCTTTCATTCAAGAACCATCACTTAAATTCTCTAATGCCATGAAGTAGCTTCTTAAAAATAATTTAAAAACTCATTTTGAAACATGCAGATTACTAACCAGACACTGCTGAGAGTATGTGTAAAGGGAGCCAACATCTCTACTGCGCAATTAGGCACTAGGAATCAAAAGCATGGAAAGACTGTACATCCTGTGATCCAGGATTCAGCTTCTAAGGATTTATCCTTGGGAACTAACTGGACACACATGTAAAAATGCACATGCCAGGAAGGTTATCACATTGCTTAATAGCAAAAAGGGTGCAAAAGTATCATAGACCACTGGTTACCTAGAGAATGATATATTCACAATGGAGTCATGGGGCATAGACATGTATTGAGCTAGACAAAAAAATATCTGCAATAAACTTAGCAAAAAGAGGTGGTTAAAGTATTTGAGTAGTCAAACTCCATTTCCGTAGAAAATATGGCAACTTCATTTTCTAGAAAATATGGCAACAAGTCATAGAAAAAAACATGGTGGACCTAGATATTATCATACTAAGTGAAGTGAGTCAGAAAGAGGAAGACAAATATCATATATCACTTAAATGTGGAATATAAAATAGAACACAAATGAACCTGTATATGAAACAGAGAACCGACTTGTGGTTGCCAAGGGGAAGGGGAATAAGAGAGGGAAGGATTGGGAGTTTGGGGTTGGCAGATACAAACTACTGTATGTATGTATGAATGAATGAATAACAAGGTCCTACAGTATAGCACAGAGAACTATATTCAATATCCTGTGATAAACCGTAATGGAAAAGAATGTGAAAAGTCACTTTGCTGTACAGTAGAAATTAACACAACACTGTAAATCAACCATATTTGAATTAAACCTTAAAAAAAGAAATTTCAAAAAAGTATGAAAGGCTTTACACCAAAATGTTACAGTAAGTTCTCTCTGATAAATAGGATTGTGGGAATTTTTCTTTTGAGGAGTAATTTCTGACTATTTTATTATGTATGGCTTTTCAATTAAATAAATGAATAGAATAGGAAACATTTTAAACAATAGACAGTGAATAAAATAATATAATAAAGAAGAGAGTAGACCACTTTTTAACTTTTCTCCCATTTCACAAGTGCTCTTATATGATAAGCCTCAGGAATAACAACTAGGAAAGGAAAATATCACATGGCTCTTATTCACAAGAAAAGGCCAGAAAAGACAGACAGTTGGAATGAACATTTCAAACCAAATACTATCTTCTCAAGTGAGGGCTTTCCACACTGGATTTTGCTGCTGGGGTGGTTAGCAGCCAAGTTTTTCTGGAATGTCAAGTTCCCAAGACCCTAGCTGTGACAAATGCTAACAGTTCAGCTACCCTTGCTTTCTTTTCTTTAAATGGCATCTCAAGAACTCTCCCGGGGGTGTGAACTGTCTATAAGAAACAAATATTTAAAGAAACTAAAAGCTTAGTGTCCTCAACTTACTTTGACTTATTAAACTCTTTGCCCTCTTCATCTTCCCTTTTATTTCTCCAATTCTCCCATATTTTCCCATAGGTGGGATCCTTTCTTACCAAGGACCAGGAACTTAAGTCAGGGAAGATTCAGGTAATGCCAGAATTTGGGGATGCCTGGGAGGCAAAAAGAGAGAACACGGAAGCCATTCAAGACTCACATGGTAATCTTAATTCCAAGTCAGAATTGGCTTGTCCCCTCTTTTTCTCTCAAGGCTAAAATAAGACCGGAAACCAGTCTGTCTGTAGACCCTAAGCATGGCCATGATTTGGTTTCCGCAGGGTCAGCAAGTGAGTCCTAAAGATGGTTGAGCAATTCAATGATCAGGCAGTTCTCACGCCTCCTGTGTTGAAACATCAACTTACAGAACTGTAGAGCTGAACTGGGCCTTCTCAATTTTACAGGTGAATGTGACCGAAAGTGTGGGAGTTCAGCAGCATTGCTTGGGTATGAATTCACAGGCTTCACCACGGGCCTTTTGAACCCAAAACTTTGGGGTGGGGGGTCCAGGTGTCTGCAAGTTTATGAGCTCTCCATGTGCTTAAGGATCATCTGGGGAAAATGAAGAGCAAAGGGCTTCCTACTTGGCTCAGCAGGTAAAGAATCTGCAGTACAGGAGATGCAGGTTCAATCCCTGGGTCAGGAAGATCCCCTGGAGGAGGCCATGGCAACCCACTCCAATATTCTTGCCTGGGAAATCCAATGGACAGAGGAGCTTGGTGGGCTACATTCCATGGGGTCACAAAGAATCAGATATGACTGAGCGTGCACAAGTGAGGGTATAATTGTTTGTCTTCACAAAACTAAGAGAGAAAAAGCAGTTGTTCTAAGTGAGACATCCAAATAAAGCTATAATCCCATTTCAAGATCCACAAATATTGTACCTACAGGTCTCTAGATTATCTCTGTGTCCTAGCGATCTTTTCCCTTTTCCATCACTACACTTAGAGAAACTGAGGTAACCAAGACAGAGCAGCCCAATGCCGTCTCTGGGGCGTGAAGAAGCATTTAATTCAAACTCTTTTTACAAATCGCTGGTGGATGGTGACGGCGAGGAAATCACATTTAACAAGCTAAAGAGCCGACTTCTACATCAGCTCCCAGAACGTCGGACCAGCAAACACTAAAACAGGAATTTGATGATGCACGAATCTACCAAAAGAACGGCAGCTCCTTATCTTCTTTTCTCAGGCTGTCCTCCTCTGGATCCACACCAAGCCTCAGAGAGGAGCTGGTGTGGTAGGAGGTTCTGTCTCACAAAAAAGCCGGGTTCCCAAAAGATCGTTTCTAAACCAGTTATTTGAAACCTGGACACGTTTCCTCATACAATGTTATGCATGGACTTAGCTATCTAATCACAATAGATTTACAATAAAGCTGCTATTATTTAAATAAATAAAAATAAAGTTCTTGGTGAAAATGTCTTTTTATTTAAAACTGAATGAACTTTTTGGCCAAGCCAATATCAAAATATCTTCTACTGCTTTCCAGCTCAAGTCATACAGCCGGCTTTCCCACTGCTTGGTGTTAGCCCAGGACCTTATTGGGCTCTGACCTCAGCTTGACATGCTTCTAGAGCACATGGGCTGTGCCCTCAGCTCATTCAGGCCTCTGCTCCAATGGCACCAGCTCAGAGAGGCCTGCCCTAGAATTGCAACTCCTCACCCCAACCTCTCCATTCCCTTGCCCCTCCTTTATATGTTGTTGTTAGTTGCTCAGTCATGTCTGATTTTTTGCAACCCTATAGACTGTAGTCTGCCAGGTTCCTCTGTCCATGGGATTTCCCAGGCAAGAATACTGGAATGGGTTGCCAGGCAAGAATACTGGAATGGGTTGCCAATTCCTTCTCCAGGGGATCTACCCAACCCAGGCATCGAACCCCTCCTTTATATAACTGCTCTGAAAAGACTTCAGGAATTGATATTTGTTTGTCAGAACCTTAAATTTGTTTGCCTTTCTTTGATCACTGGTTGACATGAATGTTTTCTTATCTGTATACTGCCAGCCATGTGTATATTTATATTTCTTCTTTTGTAAACATCCTCTTCATGACTTTTGCTGATTTTTTCTATGGACAGATTTGTCTTTCTTGTTAATTCTTAGAGTTATTATCCCTTTGTCTATTGTCTATAATTTTCCCAGCTGTATTTTCCTTATTCATTCACAGCACTTGCCATATAAGAGTTCTTCATTTTTATGTAGAGAATCCATGAGTCTTTACATTTATTCATTGCTTTGGGGGCCTTATTTTCAAGAATAAGCCAAAGGATTTGGTTTTATATTTCAGAGACTTTCCAAATAAATCCATTTGCCAGAGTGTCACATCACCCAGGAAACTTCATCTTCCTCTCTCTTCAGCTCTCACATCCTTCAGCACAGCAGTGAGAAGATCTGCTTCCATTTCACCGAAAGCTTTTGGCTCAAAATCCTTCCCAAAGTCCACTGTGGGAGAGAATGACATTCACACCCCCAACAAGTCACACCTCCCCTATCCAAGCCCCTGCGTAAGGTTCCCTCCCACAAGGCCTCTGAGTGTGGTGATGGGATTTGCTAGGGTGAGTGGGACTCTGGTAAACATAAGGTAGATCCAGGCGTGAAGAGTGCTGGTGTGTTACTGCCAGGAACTCTCCTGCTAAGATGCGAAAAAGCTCAAGCTGGTCCCCTGGAGGACAGGAGAGAATGAGGAGATAATGCCTATTGTTATTAGAAAGAACATAGAGCAGCTTTCCTGCTAATTAGGGGGGGGGGAATCCCTTTAAGTTAGAAATTACCCAAATTCAATCAGGCAATAAGTCTATGACACTTGCTGGCTGCCCAGACAAGAGTAATGAGGCTTGGAAAACACAAAACCATTGCTAAATTATGCTCTCTCGGGCCTCCTATTTATAGAGAGGCAAACAGTTAAGATTCCCCTTTTAGCTGGGCTGGACAGACACGACAGAAACAGCATAATATCTCTGGAGGTGACAAACAGCTGGCAGAGCTTAAGAGCTTCCCTTACAAGAGGGAAGAAACAGAACAAAGGACGAAAGAAGAGATCGGCAGCCAGTAAGCTGAGGTGCTTTTCACAAGAGGGCCTTCCATTTCTGTGCTTTACAAAAAAAAAGAAGAAGAAGAAGGTAGGGGGTTGGGGAGAAAAACAAGATCAAGGGAAACTTAAGACCCTTTGTCTGCTTAGGCTTCCCAGCTGGGTACACAACTCACCCAAATATCTATCCTCTCCTGCTGTTACTAAAAATACATGGACAAACTATTCCAGGAGGAAAATGGTCACAAGTCACCAAGGAGACAGGAAGACCCTCATGATATAGTTTTACAAATGACTTTGGAATCCAAGCAACGCTCAGTTCCTCCCTCTGGATTCTGCCAAGAGGACTAACGAAAGCTCCTGCTGAAAGAGAGAGAGAGAATTCAGATAGAATTTTGTCTGTTCGCATCAGATCCTGGGAATCAGCTGAAATCTAAAGGGCCTTAAAATGAGCTCATTGTGAAGGCAGACATTCTGGCAGGAAAACTCGAAAAGGCTGCCACCAAAATAAATGTGCATTGTCTTGTACCAACTGCTACTAGAAAGAGATTTCAAGGATTGTAGCAGAAAAGGGAATGTAAGAGTGACGAGAAATTGCACACGAGAGCAAGTACTGGTGGGAGAAATGTAAAACCAAATCATTTTCAAAGGAAGGACATTTCTCAGAAAACTGGAAGACAAGGCGCTTTTTCTGTGGTCTGCAATGGGCAAAAGATAGGATGCGTGTTTTTGTTACAAGCCTCACACAGTTGCTTTTCTTTGAATAGTGCCCTTTGCTTGCTTCCTGCTGCCAAGAAAATGTAGGACAAGCTAATACGAACGCCACAAAATGAGGGACGGCATTAAAGCTGATTGCAATTCATCTCCACATCTCCAGGACTTGATTGACTCAAATAAGACAGGGTCTTTGTGCCCTGTTCCCTTTACTTACTCATTTTCATAATGCTTATTGTCTTGTTAATATTCCACTTTATAATCATCATTTTATTCACCTTCTTCCCCATATGCAATACTTAAAATTCTTACGTATGTGCTTGATTCACCTTCTAGATAGGGTAAAAAGGTGGAAGCTTCCCTAACATTTCCAAACAGGGATTTTTTTCACTGTAGAACTCAGGTAAAGAGAACTGGATAAGTCATATTAATCAAAGTCTTTAGTTCCTGACCACTCATCATGGCCTTCTTGTTTATTAGCGTTTATTATATTCACACACACCCACACACAAATCCACTACTTAACACAGAAACTAGAACATAGACATTAACTTATCTCTTTCTACATAGTCATTCCTCTCCCCTCCCCACGCCTCCCTCCTCCCAAGGTAACCACTATCTGCAATCTTATATTGAACACTGATACACACACACACACACATATCATGTAATCTTGAGGGACTTATTTTCATTTATTTCATCAATAAGATTCATCCATGGTGTTCTATATAGCAATAGTTCGTTCATTTTGACTGCCATATATTACTCATTGTGTGAATCAGGGAAAGGAGGAATTAAAATCTAGAGTGTATCAATGCTCTGTTACATTAATTCACTCTATGTTCTTCTTGAACAGTTGCTACACTAAACATCCATCACATGTTTTAAAACAACTGACCACATAAAACAAGTTGCTACTGTTTTAATTTTACTTTATAGCTAATCTCTCCACCCTCTTTTTTCTTTATTTTCCAGGACTGAATACCCATTGTGGATTTATTCTGTGCTGGGTTTCCTTGAAGATAAGTGATAGGAGAAATGGGCTGCTGGTACAAAACTAGTTTGTTATGATACTAATCAGATCAGACTCCTAAATTCTCATTTATTCAATACTGAGAGAGACCTCATGGCCGGATACTCTTATGAAAGGGAAAGTGACACCTAGCTGAACATTCCTTTCCATCAAGGCTCTAACAGAGAAGCGAATTTTTTTTAAATTTCTACAATCCCGACACGAGAGGTACTTTTCAGCATCTTAGACTCAAAGGCGACTTCCTGGTAGATGAAGAAGAAAGGGAAGCAGAGAGACAGAGGTCATCTCTCAGAGAATCTTGAGCATTATCCCAAGGTAACTGGGAGTCACTGAGAGATTTCACAGGGAGAAGGGAAAGTGATCTGATTGACTATAGTAGCAAGTGGGCTGCACTGGGAACTGGACTGTAAGGAAGCGCATTTGGAAATTAGTCTAGGGTCCAGGCAATAAAAGATGTGGATCTGGACTGAGGCAGCCACATAGATCATGGATGCAGGAAGGAAGATATGGATTTTGAAAAAGACAACACAGACCCAAAACAAAATGAGCTTAACACACAAATTGGTGGTCTGAAAGTAGCTGTAGTACAATTGACTTCACATGCCACGCCTCAAAGAAGGCAATCACACTCACAGGAAGAGAAGCCTCCTTATCACATTGCCTCTGTCCCAAGAAACCCTCCAAATACTGATGAAGTGGGTTTCTGTAAACTATCAGGTGTCTTTACTTGAAATTACACTCCCAGAATACAATTAAAAATTTCTTATTATAACAAGTTAGTCTTGACACCATCCATAAAAGAGAAAATGATGCTCAGCTGGAAGCCTAGCCTAATTGATTTTTCAACATACATTCGATGCCCATTATTTGCAGCAGTTATGTTCTATTAAGTCACCATAAACACTGAATTTAACAAATACTGACCTGTCACTTCTAATGGAAATATAGAGTTTGCTTCCTAAGAACTTTGGGTCACAACAATTTGAACAACCAATCAACATATAATCTTGATTTATGTGTGTTCCTGGTTTTTAACGTCTTATTTTGTATTGGAGTATAGCCAATTAACAATGTTATGACAGTTTTAGGTGAACAGCAAAGGGACTCAGCCATACACATACATGTAATCATCCTCCCCCAAACTCCCCTCCCATCCAGGCTGCCACATAACATTGAGCAGAGTTCCCTGTGCTATACTGTAAGACCTTGTTGGTTATCCATTTTAAATATAGCACTGTGTACATGTCCATCCCAAACTCTTGTGTTTCTGCTTAAAGACACTTATTTTAAAATATACTGTTGGTTCACTAACATTAACTCATTGCCAAAATCACTAGGGCCCATGCCTGAAGGAAGCTTATCTAACACACACATTTTCTCTGTAAGGCACATCACAGCCTTCTTATGCTGAGGGAACACTAGTCAGCACTTCAGCAGTATACTTGGGGGCCATGTTTAAGAAGTAAAATCGCCAACAAAAAGCACAAAAATGGGAACAAAGTGGTACTTAGTAGACTGCAAAGAGGACACTTACTTAAAATATGAGAGCTGAAACAAGGCCAAGCACTGCATCCTTCAGCCTCCAATGGGAGTATGTGTGGCAAATGACTCAAACTTTTTGCAACTCTGCATGTCCATGAATGACTGTAGAAGCGCGGCGAGTATTGATTTGGGGATTACAAATGGATTTTAGGAAAAATTCGAAAATACAGAATCCATGAAAAATGAAGGCTGACTACATCTCCAAGGGATCATTCTCAACCTTAAGGTATCAACAGGGATTCAGGAACAATGTGAGATCTTTACTTTTTCCACCATTTCCCAAGTAATTTTATTTTATTTCTTTTAATTTTTATTGGAGTATATATAATTGCTTTACAATGTTGTGTTTGTTTCTGATGTACAGCAAAGTGAATCAACTATATATATATAATCCCTTGTTTTTGGGATTTTTTGGGTTTTTTTTTTTTTTAGTTCCTTCACAACGCCAAATCTTTAGCTATGTACTTTCCCCCAATGAGTTCAAATGTGTCTCTTTAGACATTATATCAAAAATGATCTTTTTGTTCATCTCCTGTGAGCCAGGAAAAACCCAATTGTAAATCAGGTTTTTTAAATAATATTTTTGGCCACATTGCATGGCATGTGGGATCTTATTTCCCCAACCAGGGATAGAATCCATGCCCTCTGCATTGGAAGTGAAGAGTTATAACCACTGGACCGCCAGGGAAGTCCCTATAAATCACTTTTTAAATGTCAGAAAAAGCAAAACTTTGGAGAATTAAGAAAGATGTTCTTGTTTCAGAAAAAGAAAAATGAAAAGAACTAAGAAGAAATTCTTGATGCCCTGATGCCGCAACAAATTGTTCATCTTCTAAGTTAGTGCTTCTTGAATTTTTCTGCACTCATGAACTCCCTGGGAATCTTGTAAATAATGTAAATTTTGATTCAGGAGGTCTGAATTCTTTATATCTAACAACTCCCAGATGATGCCAAGGTTGCACATACTTTGAGCAGCAAAATTTCTTTCTACTCAAGAAATTCATCAGCCCCACCATGGACCTACATTCAACAATCATAATTTAGATTAAAAAAAAAAAAACAAGCACTTCAGTTTAAGATTATGATTACATAGTAAAATGTAACTAACTTTCAGTATATCAACAATGCTATATGTTAAATGGTCTAAACAATGGCATTCAATTTCCTACCCAAGTCTATCAGTGTTGTAGGGAAATTAAAAGAGTATTAGAATCTCTGAAGGGCTTCTCAGGTGGCGCTAATGGTAAAGAACCCACCTGCTAATTTGGGAAACCTAACAGACACGGGTTTGATCCCTGGCTCAGGAAACTCTCCTGGAGAAGGGAATGGCAACCCACTCAAGTATTCTTTCCTGGAGAATCCCATGGACAGAGGAGCCTGGCAGGCTACAGTCCACAGCGTCACAGAGTCAGACACAACTGAGCAACTGAGCACACATATTAGAATCTCAATGTTGCTTTCCAAATATGACCTCGGATTTGGGGGTATTTTTCTCTTCTTCCAACGGACCATTAGCAGCATTAAGGAAGTAAAGGAACAGTCATCTGAAAGATACAGAATGCTTCATCTCCTAGCAGCTGACTTAAGTGGGCAAAGTACCACTTGACCATTTTAACATGCAGCTAAGGGCTAGGATTATTAGGAAGCTGTTATCTGCAGATAAAGGCATTTGCTTCTCCTTGCCTTTGAGCTCTTACCCCCAGATACACACTATCACTCAAAGATGACTTTGTGAAATAAAGGACAGCAGAAGTGTATATCTGGTGACCTGTCATTGTGGAAGGAAATCTGGCACCAAGGAGCCTGCGAGGAGAACAGTGTGATGCAAAAGCCCCAGTGGAAATTTGGCTCCCAAGATAGAGTTCAGAGGAACATTAGTCTCCCACAAAGATTTGCAAAGCTGCAAAAATAACAGCACAGCAGATAAAAAGAAGAGTGGGTTCACTGGTGCTTCAATGAGTGAAAATTGCTCCGTCATGTCCGACTCTTTGTGATCCCAAGGATTATAGAGTCCATGGAATTCTCCAGGCTAGAGTACTGGAGTGGGTAGCCTTTCCCTTCTCCAGGGGATCTTCCCAACCCAGGAATCGAACCAGGGTCCCCTGCATTGCAGGCAGATTCTTTAACAGCTGAGCTATCAGGGAAGCCTGCTTCAGATGGGCAGACATTAATGGAAGGCAGAGAGTAAGAACTGCCTTTGGGGCTATTCAAGACTGATCCTTCCAGGCTACTGATTGTAACTTGATACTTCGCGTTTAAAAATTTAAAAATTCCAAGTTCCATTTGAGACCAAGCTTAGGGTTCTCCATCAGGTAAGCAAGTCTGATTTTCCATGCCACTTGAAAACTATCCATAGCGGTCTTTTCCCTTTAAACCAAGTTTCTTTCAGCACACATGGCACCAGATGCAACTAAGAAGAAAAAATTACTATCTTCAATTGACTATCATGATGGTAACCCCAGTTTTGTTGTATTTTTAAACTTGACAAAATGCAGATAATTATACTTCTAGGAGTCAATCCCAGCTTTGGCTACGAATTAAGGACATTTCAGAACATACATAAGAGAGCTCTAGGAAAACAGATATTTAAACAAAGAGGGAGGAATGACTACAGGAATCTAATGCTCAACGGATGAAAATTAGACATTACAAGGGGTGTATCTGAAATACCGACTCTTTGTGACCCCATGGACTCTATGTAGCCCACCAGGCTCCTCCGCCCCTGGGATTCTCCAGGCAAGAATACTGGAGTGGGTTACCATTTCCTTCTCCAGGGGATCTTCCTGACCCAGGGATCCAACCTGGCTATCCTGCATTGCAGGCAGACTATTTACTGACTGAGCCACCAGGGAAGCCCTATTTGAAATACCAGACATATTAGATAAAGTCCTCATCTACACGCCTATACAAATTTATTTTTGGTTCACTCAAAACCATGAGAGGAAGGAAATGCAAAGTCAGGCTACTATTTTCTGATATTAATGAGAAATTCTTCAAGCAGACAGAAGGACAAAAGGGGATATTGTGTTCCATGAATCCCACTTCTAGGAATCTATACTAAGGAGACATCTCCAATACAAAAATACTTAGGCAAAGATTACTCATTGTAAAATCATTGTAGTTACAAAATATCAGAAGCAACCTAAACATCAATACACAGTTGAGTGGTTAAATAAACTATGAAACAGCCACACAGCAGAGTGTTTTGCTACCATAAAAAAGAATAAGGAAGATCTCCATAAATTGACATGGAATGGTTTGCAGGATAGACTATTAAGTGAAAAGGCAAAATGAAAAAAAAAATGTATCTGTGGTTACACTACACTTCATGTAAGAAAAAAGAGGCTATAAGAAAACACTCATGTAGCTGCTCATTTGTGCAAAAAAATACAGTAAGGCTAACCCAGAAACTAAAGAAATTGGTTATCTAATGAGATGGACAGGAAGGGATGGAAAGGGGAGCAATGGGAAGAAATAGTAGGGATGAGGAGGGACCGACACTTGTGAGTTCACCCTTATGTGTAGCTCTGACTTTGAGAACCACGGTGATGTTGACATACCAAAAATATAGATAATTAAAATCAACCAGCATGTGTGTGCTTTAGGGGGAGAGAGCAAAATGGAATGCAAACACTAAGAATTCAACTGTATCACAAGTGAATAATGTAACCACACTGAAGAGGATGAGGAAAAAAAAGAATTAGTCTTAGTAACTGGAAATAGTATCTTAACTTGAAACCATTAAGACCAAAAAGAAACTGTGCCTAGAATTGTACTCTAACTAGTAAATGTGTTTCCCACAAGAGTTTGGGTTAGAAATTCTCAAACTACGTTTGTATACTAGGATTAAGGAAGTTAGCAAATATATTTACATATATTATAGATAATGAAGAGTCTTAGTTCTCACATCAGAGAAAGAAGGCTAGAATAAGCCATGGATTAGAATCAGAGGTATCAGAATGAGCTCGTGACTGGATAATAGATAGACAGAACAGACACACAAAAGAATGAAAGAAGATGGATATAGACACACGTGTTTGCATGGTTAGTTATGTCTTAACCCTTGGGAGGGCCTAGAAGCAGTAACATTCCAGTACCACATATGGACACTAGGACCCTGGCCCTAACTTCTAAATACCATTCTGCAATAAAAGGAAACAAGAAAGGGTGGGGACAGAAAAAAGATTTCTAGAAATATTGCTAATAAGCCAACAGATGAGATAAAACAGAATCATTAAGAAAGGGTGGGGACAGAAAAAAGATTTCTAGAAATACTGGCTAATAAGCCAACAGATGAGATAAAACAGAATCGTTAAGAAATAATCAAAAGTAAGGCAGAATCAAGGAATAAAGAAAAGGTGGGACAAACAGGAAACACTGCAATATAATATATAGATTTAAACCTAATCATATGAATAATCATATTAAATGCAAGTAGTTTAAACACCCCAATAAAAAGGGAGAGATTGTCAATTTGGATAAAAAAGCAAAGTGTGTATCTTGTATCCAACTATATGCTGAATACAAGATACATACTTTACATATAAAGTCACAAATAGGTTAAAAGTAAAAGAATAGAAAATATATATCATACAAACACAGTCAAAAGAGAACCGGAATAGCTATATTATTATCAAAGTACATTTCAAAGTAAAGAATATTACTAGGGATAAAAAATGTCCATTTCATAATGGAAAAAGTGCTCGATTTATCACAAGGACACTTAAGAACAGAGCTTCAAAATACATGAAGCAAAACTGACAGAACTTCAAGGAGAATTAGACAAGTCCAGAATTATAGTTGGAGATTTCAAAAGAGTATTTCAATTGATAAAACAAGTACTGAGAAAACTAGTTAAGGATAAATTTGACCATTATCAATGTTGACATACATAGAACATTCCACACAAGAGAAAAATACATATTATTTTCTAGCACACATGAAACATTTGCCAAGACCTTATTCTGGGCATTTTAACGACTTTCAATAAATTTTAAATGGTTTCAAGTCATATCAAGTATGTCTTTTCCCACAAAGAAATTAATTTAGAAATCAGTAAAACACATTCCAGCTATTTGGAAACAAAGTAACACAATTCTAAATCATCCATGAGTTAAAGAAGAAAATCAGAGACGTTTTAGAAGAAATTTTGAACTGAATGAAAATACAAGATATTACAAATTTGGGAATGCAGCTAAAACAGTATTTAGGGGGAAAGCTACAGCATTCAATGCCTATATTAGAAAGGAAAAGATCTCAGATCTCAAATCCATGATTTCATCTTCTACCTTAAGAAACTTGGGAAAAAAACATTGAACCCAAAGTCAGTAGAAGGCAAGAAATAAGATCAGAGCCAAATCAATAGAATTTGAAAAAGTTAAAAAACAATAGAGAAAAATCAATAAAACAAAAACTTGCTCTTTCAGAAGAGCAATAAAGTTGATAAAACTCTAGCAGACTGATCTAGAAAAAGAGAAGATACAAATCACAACATGAAGATAAGAAAAGGAAACATCACTATAGAGTCTACAAATATTGAAAGCATAATCATGGAAGAGTATTAAAAAGCTTTATGCTGATAAATTTGATAACCTACATGAAATGGACTAATTCCTTGAAAGATACAAACCATCAGAGCTCACTCAAAAAAAAAAAAATTAGATAAACTGAATAGATTTATGTCTTTTAAAGAAATTGAATTTATAGTTTAATACCTTCCTGTAAAGAAAACTCTAGGCCCAGATGGCTTCACTGGTGAATTCTATCAAATATTTAAGGAGGAATTAATACCAATTTTGTATGATCACTTTCAGAAAATGGAATAAAAAGGAAGAGCAATCAGGAGGTTGATTATAACACCGCTTGATATTAAGCATTATTATAAAGCTTCCGTAATCAAGGCAGTATGGGGGTAGACTAAGTATAGAAAAATGGATGGAGCACAAAAGAGAGTATAGACATGGACCTATACAAATAGAGAACTGATTATCAACATGGGTGCATAGTCCGTTTAGTAGAAAAAACAGTCTTTTCAACAAACGATGTTCAAACAGCTAGATACACATATGCAAAAAATATATAAATGTACTTGGATCCACACTTTTGTACTATACAAAAAAATCAAACCAAAGTTGATTATAGACCTGACTGAATACAGAACATAAAAGTATAGAACAGCTAGAAGAGAACACGGGAGAAAACTTTAGTGACCTTGGGTTAGGCAAAGATTTCTTACATATGAAACCAAATACATGATCCTTAGAGGGATAAACTGATAAAGATCAAAAACATAACCTCTTTCAAAGACACTGTTAAGAGAATGAAAAATAAGCCACAGACTGGGGGAAAATATTTGTAATTCACATATCTAATAAAGGACATATATGGAAAAAATATAAAGAACTCTCAACACTCAACTTAAAGAAAATAACCCTTCAAAAACTAATGGGAAAAATATCTGAATAGACATCTCACCAAAGAATATATGTAGATGCAAATAAGCACATGGAAAAATGCTCAATATCATTAACCATTAGGGAAATACAGAGGAAAACTACAATGAGATATCACTACACATCTTTAAAATATATAAAAATTGTAAAACTTACCATGCCAAGCGTTGGTGAGGACATGGAGAAACTGGAACTTTAGGTGTGAATATAAAACATTATAATCATTTTGGAGATCAGTTTGGCAGTTTCTAGAAAAGTTAAACAGATACCTACCGTATGATCCAGTGATTCCACTCCTGGTATTTACACAAGGGAAACGAAAGCATATGTCCAGAGAAACACTTGTACATAAATATACATAGCAGCTTTATTGCTGACTGCCAAAAATTGGAAAAAACACAAATGTCTGTCCATCAACAAATGAACGAGTAAACAAACTGAGATACAACCTTTTAATGAAAAACTACCCAGGAATAAAAATGAATAAACTTGAAATTTAAAAAGAAATGAAATAAATACACATTGCCTCAAGATGAATCTCAAAATAATTTTGCTGAGTGAAAAAAGCCAGATTAAAAAATACATACTGCATGTTCCAAGTATATAAAATTCTGGAAAAATGTATATTATAGTAATGGAAAAGAGATCAGTAGTTGCCTGGGAATGGGGAGTGGCATGATAAATATGCTCACTTTCTTAACTGTGGTGATTCCCAGGTATGTATGTATGTATGTTTGTGTGTGTGTGTGACACACACACACACACACACACATATACACCAAAATTTAAATTGTACTCTTTAAATATGTTTAGTTAACTGTATGTTTTTAATGATATTATTGAGATATAATTGACAATCAAACAAACAAAATCCTATGTTTTATTTCCATGTTTATTTCATGCCACCCACCACTGGAATATAAACTCCTTTAAGAGCAATGAGTATGTTAGACATTCATGTCCAGGCTAAAAGACATGAACCATTTCCAAAGCCCATGACACTGTAAAAACTAAAGGGAAATTTCCCTTGAAATTAAAAGACAGCATTTATTAGGTAACTTCAATCAATGACTCAAGTAGCAAAGATTAATAACTTTATGCAATTAAAAGTAATGACTTTAATACAATAGAATAAAATTTTAATCCAGCTCATGAGGTATGAGACAATTAGGAAAAAATGGGTGAGAGGGGCATAAAATTGCTTGAGAAAAGGAGAATCCAGACCAGACCAGAAGTGCTCATCTGTAACGACTTAGGACTATGACCAGTTGGATCACAGAGAAGTAAATGGACATTTATGCCAATATACAATACAGCATTATAGCTATATATGAGTTTACTTTTTATTTTATCAAATTCATAACTTATATGGCTGCTACCTCATAAATTAGAAAGGAATGACAAATTAGGTAATCTGCAACAACAATAACAAAATGGATTGATAGCTTTACTCTATAAACACTCATAAAACAATAATATGCTACTAACAGAAAGACAGTCAGATAAAAGAACAGACGATTCATGAAGAACAAATATATTTTCAAAGTGTCACTTTATAATTTAATATATTTATATATAATTTACCATTTTTAATCTATGAATTCTAAATTTTTAGAAATATTTATCAATGGCAAAAGAGTACTGTAATTGACATTTTCTTACACATTTAGCAGAGGGATATTGGCAAACATCTTTCCTGAAAGCTCTTCAAGCCTAAGTTTTTAATATTTAAAAGCATTTATATTTACTTCTACCATAAATAAATTAGCTTAAGCAAGTAATGAAATGTAAACCAAAATATTTAAATGGAAAGTTACTAATCATCATCTTCTATTAGCAAAAAACTAGAAACAACCTATAAATGCAACAGCAGGGAAACTTCTAAATAAATGAACCTCAGGATGGAAAAATACATGGCCATTTAAAGCTATTTTTAATGAATTTTTTTTAAAACATGGGAAAATTCTGATTGAATGAGAAATATCTGGACACAAATCTGTTTAGAACAGCATGATTCCAAATCTCTCACTCCTCCAGATTTTGAAAGTTTTGCCCTGTTCTTTAAGTACTTTCATCAAATTATGATCTTTTAGTGGCTTACTGCCAACCATATGACTAACCAACTAAAGGCCTGAGCATCATCAAACAAAAATTCTGAACTCAGAAAATCCAATCCATCCTTCTAATGCTAACCTGGCGTCAGTCTAGGGGTTAAATAACCACAGATTCATTAACAAAACACCCTCCATGTCAAGAGGGACAGGAAATAAGCAGTGAAGAAAAATAGGGGCAAATGGGAAATTCAAATGCCTGAGATTTTTGCCCAGACTCTAGTCCATTATCAAGAATAATCTGGGATCATTCTGTAACATTAATACCCTACTTCAAACAAAGGTAAGGTCATTCTAAAATATAATATCACTTCTTCCAAGTGAATATCACACATTTCCAAGAGTGATAAAAAATTCACTCTTGGAACTCAGTTGCCAAGATGGCACCACCTTGGGCTGAGAGGCCAAGGAATAAAGGACTGAGGACAAACATTCCCACAGAAAAATCTTTTCTTAGCATTAGAAATGTTGTTTCAAACAGTCCTGATTTTCTCAAGTCAGAAGCCTTTTCATCCTGAGTATACTGAAATACTAAGATTACCATAAGGGATGACAGAAATGATCCCAAGATTACATGGTGGAATTGGCAGAATTATTCAATATGACTTTATCCAACAATTTTTTTTTTAATCCAACAATTCTTGATGGGCACATAAGAGAAAGGGAAATTAGCAAACACAGCATTTTCAACTTGGGTGTACATTTCTTTCCTTTTCACAGAGTATCATTTCAGTGCTGTTGATAGTTTGCCTAAAACAAACCCACAAATAAAACCAGCAAGATTCCTATGGTCGTTCCAAGCCATAGCCTATAGCGTTAAAATAAAGTTAAATACCTACTAAATGTTGCAATGCTCCAATCCTTACCTCCTTTTTTATTATACAACAATTGTTATATTCTCATTAGAGCACAATATGACCATAAATCAAGAGTAACTGCTTACACCACCTTTCCACCTAACTTTTCCGTTTTTCTCTTTGAGACATGTGGACAAACTCCCCATGAAACCTGAAATATGAATACCACCTTTACTAGAAAGCGAACTAAATGGGAAAAGTGAAAACACTAACCAAGCACTCAGACTCACTTATCACTCCAAGTCGCATCTCAAACCATCTCCCAAACTCCAATTTCAGCAATTAGTGGCCAAGGCAAAACTCCCCCTCTAAGAATGTGGTTCAGCAAAATAAGCAAGGGTTTCCATTCGCTTTACCGCAGACAACTGCTACTACTTACCAAGGTTAAAGTAAACCACCAAAAGAACCAACATCCTGGAAATTAGCCTCTAGGAGAAAAATGCATATTCTGTGTTTGCTTTTAAACACCAGTTTTATTTTAACCTGCATGAACCAAAAAAACACTACAAAGTGCAAAGGGAATCCAGAAAGTTGTAGACCATAAAACTCAGTACTAAAGATGGAAGCGAATATAGGTTTTCTGTTTTACACTGAAGCAACTATTATCTAAGCCAGTCTTTCAGAGGTCTGAAAGTGACTCCTCCCCCAGTAAAAATAAAGCACCTACTAGATTCATATTAAAATAGAATGAAATTCAGAACTCAGCTCAAGGGCATTATCCTTCACAAACTACCGTATACATTCCACCCATTAGCGATGAGCTATTCATTAGTACTTGAATTACTTTAAGTTTCCTTCTGCCCTGGAATATAGTATCATTTAATAAATGTATATTTGAAGCTACAGAACTAAAATTTAAACACATTAACCATGATTGCAGTGGTGGTTGCACAACTGTATACATTTGTCAAAATTCCCCAAACCTTACACTTAAAATTGGCAAATTTTATTGTATAAGTGTGTGTGTGTGTGTATAAAATCTCTCCAACAATATGAATCATATTAGAGCTCCATGGAACATGAATGTGAACTGATAACTCACTCATAAAATATGGATATAACAGTGACTGAGAGGGAAAGAGAAAAACTAATTTATACTACAGCAGGACTTCTCAGCCCCAGTATTACTGACATTTGGGGCCAGATGCTCCTTTGTTGTGAGGGAGTAATCTTGTAGGATGTTTAACAGCATCAGGGGCCTCCACCCACTGGATACCAGTTGCATCTTTCCCCCTTTGATTGTAACAACTGAAAATGTTTCCAGACAAGGCCAAATGTCTCCTGGGAGGAAAACCACCGCCTGTTTGAGAACTCTGCATAGCTCCTTTTTACAAGATCTATTATGTAAATTCAGCTAAAGCTAGAGGTGAAAGGTAACAATCACAGAAAAAGAAAAAAAAACGGTGAATGATGATGACTTAGGAGTTATACAGGACACTTTCAAATATAGGAAATGAATACAACCAATGCCCTCCTCCATAGCTAAAGACAGGTAAATCTGAAAACACTTCAAGTCCATTTTTCCAGTTGTTGTTGTTAAGGTTTCATAGCTATACATCATCACCATGGACCAACTCTCTCAATAACTTTGTAAAGTGGTCATTTGTTCTAGTGGAACATAAAGGAATTAAAGAACTGATTACACACTCTGAGGACAGAATGCAAATAAGCCCCAGACTTCCAATGAAAATAGCTAGGACATGGAAGCAACCTAGATGCCCATCAGGAGACGAATGGATAAGGAAGCTGTGGTACATATACACCATGGAATATTACTCAGCCATTAAAAAGAATTCATTTGAATCAGTTCTAATGAGATGGATGAGACTGGAGCCTATTATACAGAGTGAAGTAAGCCAGAAAGATAAGGAACATTACAGCATACTAACACATATATATGGAATTTAGAAAGATGGTAATGATAACCCTATATGCAAAACAGAAAAAGAGACACAGATGTACAGAACAGACTTTTGGACTCTGTGGGAGAAGGCGAGGGTGGGATGTTTCGCGAGAACAGCATGTATATTATCTATAGTGAAACAGATCACCAGCCCAGGTGGGATGCATGAGACAAGTGCTCGGGCCTGGTGCACTGGGAAGACCCAGAGGAATCGGGTGGAGAGGGAGGTGGGAGGGGGGGATCGGGATGGGGGGATCGGGATGGGGAATACATGTAACTCCATGGCTGATTCATGTCAATGTATGACAAAACCCACTGCAATGTTGTGAAGTAATTAGCCTCCAACTAACAAAAATAAATGAAAAACAAAAAGAAAAAGAAAATGACATTTTAAAACTCAAGTCCTTAAATTCAACATTTGGTGACATTCAAAGCCCGAGATGTCCATTGACAGATGAACAAAGAAGTTGTGCATACACACAATGGAATATTACTCAGCCAGAACATTGAACACACTTGACTCAGTTCTAATGAAGTGGATGAACCCAGAGCTTGTTGTACAGAGTGAAGTAAGTCAGAAAAAGAAAGACAAGGTATATTAATGCATATATATTGAATCTAGAAAGATGGTACTGATGAACCTATCTATAGGGCAGCAAAGGAAATGCATACATAGAGATCAGACTTGTGGACACAGTGGGGGAAAGAGAAGGTGGAACAAACTAAGAGAGTAGCATTGAAGTATATACATTACCATATGTAAAATTAGATAGCCAGTAGAAATTTGTTGTATGTTGCAGGAAGCTCAAACCAGTGATCTGTGACAGCCTAGAGGGGTGGGATGGGGTGGGAGGGAGGTTCAAGAGAGAGGGGACATATGCATACCTATGGCTGATTCATGTTGCTCTATGGCAGAAACCAACACACTATTGTAAAGCAACTATCCTCCAATTAAAAATAAATGCATTTTAAAAAAGAAAAAAAAAATTGACACCACCTCTGCCCACAAAGGAAACTAACAAAATCCCTATTAAATAAGGCCATATGTGAGACACACTAAGTAAATAACTAGTTTGAACTGTTCACCTCCTAACACAAGAGAGAACAAGGTTAAAAGAAAGAAACTGCTTCATAATTCCATGTTTGGAAATATGTTCCAAGGAAATAATCCCCAAAAGAAGTTAGATCGCAAACATTCAAAGCATTGCTGATAGCAATTATTGCACAACTCCCAGTGCTGCAAACTAAGGCAAAGCAACAGACATAATACTTCATCAGACACACAGATGACGGTTGAAAGAAACCTGAGTTTCTAGTCCAATGCCTGGTCTCCAAACCACTGAGGAGACCTGAAGGTACAAAAGAGGGCTTACTGGCCAGTTCCAGAACTTTTTTTTTAAAGTAGTACCACCAGTACCATCCAGGTAGTGGTGCTAAGCTGCAAGATTCAGAAAAACAAAGAAACAAGCACAGTCAGATGGATAAATGACCTGGTTAGCCATGACATATTTTTGTACTGCATACAAATTATTACTTGTATGCAAATACTATATAATATACTGTATATAAACATGAACAATTAGATCTATAAAAACAAAGTATGATTTGTTAGTCAAAAAAAATCTTTCAGATTACAGAGTTAGGGAAAAAATGAGATGCCTTTTTATAGGGAAATGAAATATGGCCCCAGAATCGATATAAGAATCAGCAAGAAACATGAGAATATAGACTTGCTCATTATTAACCAGGGGAACACAAATTAAAAGCACAGTGATGCTATTAAACATCCAGCAGATTGGAAAAATGTTGAAGAGTTTAACAAGATCAAGTGCTGGAGAAGATGCAAAATAATTAGAAGTCCCACCAACCTACAACCACTTTTAAAAAGAGTTTATTTTGTTTGGTTTGGTGTGTTTATTTTTTTTTCACACTACACATTGAATGAAAACCAAAAGGGAAGTTTCAGGAAATGGCAGGCAGGCTCACCCTAATTTTATTTGCTCATTCCAATCACAATTATATTTAACACCAGAGTGCTTTATATCATGTTGCTTGTTGTTGTTTAGTTGCTAAGTGGTGTCTGACTCTTTTGCGACCCCATGGACGGTAGGCTCCAGGCTCCTCTGTCCATGGGATTACCATCTCTTAATTTCCCAGGTGTAAATTAACCAAGACAGTCCTTTTCCATTTCTACTCCATAGTTTATATACCTCTCTTAAAAATAAAGTTAAAAATCAGGTTTGTGTTTTTCCATGCTAAAAGAATAATTAGGAATACAAATCTGGTACTGCTGGGGGGCAGTGTCAGTCACTCAAAAGAATAAATTTGCTAAATTACCTACTTCAGCACAGGTAACTGGACTGATCAGATTAACAATGGTCAGCAAACAGCAAATAACACACTGAATTTTGCATCACCCAAATGCAAAATTCTGGGTCCTCCTTTTTCTTTGGGACTCAGTTCAAACGTCACCTGCTTAGGGAGGCTTTCTGCAATCACTGTATCAAGTAAGCCCCCATGCCACTGTCCCATGAATTCTGCCCTTCAGAGAACATATCACTGAAAATGTCATCTCTGCTTTCTTTTTATTGTCCATTTTCCTCCCTTCCTAACAGAGTATCTTGTTCATTCTGTTAAATCCCAGAAACTGACATAGAACAGGCACCCAATATTCCTAGAAAATTTCTTGAGCAAATGCAATGAATAAATAGGGAAGGCTGGCAGGTAAGCAGGTAAATGATTATCATATGAGTACTGTCAGCAAACACACACAGACAGACAGATAAATCTCACTTAGGCAGGTAACATGAAAGAACTACCAGTTTTCAGCAGATTGTTTTGTTTCAGAACAATTGCCTCAACGGAAGAGACGGGATGTAACGAGGAGATAGGGAAAACAGGAAAATGCTGTAGAGGTGACAGAAGAGAAAAGACAGCGGTAGTAAGATGGAGAAAAGGAAAGTGACACGTGAGCTATTGGAGAATCGGAGCATAGTGATCCACAGGATAAGAGTGAAGGTGAGGCCAAGCAAAAATCCAGCATTTATAACTTAGCCAACTGGAAATAACAAATACATATATAAGCAAAGAAGATTTGGGAGAGGTAGGAATGAAAGGGGGGAAAACAAGACTAACTCCATTCATTAATTACTGGAGGGGGTTGTTGGGAGGCTCATATACAAAAGACAACATAACTTGGAATAAGCTGCTCAACCTGGACTTAACCTGAATGCAGCTTTTTCTGTCTCTCTGATCAATGGCCCCATCTACAAACAGATTTTTTTTTAAGAGTCCTCCAGAATCTTCATTAAACTTTACAACTGTAGGGACCTGATGCAGAGGGAAGTGAGAGGGCCCCAGAGCAGGGTCAGAAAATGTTGCCATGGTTACACAGGAACACTAGACTGAAGACGGGTCCCTTGAAGCTGGGCCCCAAGTCAACAGGCCCCAGGCCCCAAGGTTCAAATCACTTCTTCTGCCACCTGATTGATCTGGGACGGTGATCTGGGATGGGAGAACAGTATCCCAGTTTGGATGATGGTAGTAGAGCACATGCGCGTTAACTAATAGAGTTCAAGGGCTAATTTCTGTTAATTATCTTTGTAATGTATGACAGGTTATTATCACTGGTGTCTGTGTATGGTGGATCTTACAAGCAGAAAAGGAGGCCCATCTACTGGATGTGGTTTAAGCAGCCTGGAAGGGACTTCCTTTTAAAAACTAGATCTTCTCCAGTGCACTCCAATGTCTTAAATTCTTTTCATAGGAGCGAAGATAGCTAATTACCCTCATATAGACAAGAATTCCTTTTGCCACCAATAAGGAGTAAAAATGACCGGTCAGATTGCTGCCTGAAAGCAAGTTCAAGGGAGGAAGCAAGATCACTGTAGCTAACAAACTTTTACTTGGTAGGTGCCTGTGAGCTTTATCTGTGTGTCTATTTGTGGATTAGATAACTGTATTTAAGCTGGTGTCAGTGCCACAGGAAAATGCCTGATATTGCCCACTACTTTCAGCTTTGTTTCCTTAAAGCAAAGAGAAACTGCATCTCCATCAGTTTTTAACGCCTTGGCTTCCATCTTGTTCAAAGTGGTTGGGAACATAAAAGACAAGTTCACACCCTTGCCATTCTTACCAGCAGCAGGAGAAATTATATCCCTGCAGTTTGGCCCAGTAATTTGGAGCCTTTCAGGCATTATGATTTTTTTTTAAATGAGAGTGGACTCTCAGGATTTCTTATGTCTTGACCACACAAGTCACCAACTATAAAGGGGAAAGACATTTACAGGTTCAAACCTTTGGAAGTGAATGGGCAGTTGCCCAGCTGTCTAGGGAGGAACCCTGAGCCTGATATTAGGATCCCTTAGACAGTCTTGAGCATCCACTATCTGTAAAACAGTATAAGTCTCACTTGGGAAACTGAAGTTTTGAGGTGGTAGAACAGGAAAAAATGTGACAAGATGGCCCTGGCTTCCATTTTCTACAAAGGAATCATGTGGGATAACTACTCCCACTGAAGTTGTAAACGTTGACCTTTCTGGAAAACCTAGACTCCTCCTTTGTGTATGAAGCCTTGACCAGCCTGTGGGAGCCAAGGCTGAAACCAATGAGGCGTTTACTTCACAGTAGTGTGGATTCTCAAAAAATACCCTCTAACCCATCTACCAAGGTCGACCTCGGAGAACTGTGCCCCTGGACATTGAGCATCAGGCCAGGGCAGGTGGAGAGGTACAAACCAAAGCCTCATGTGAACATGACCTTGGGCTAAACTCTGAATCTCAGCTGCCTCTTCTCAAAATGAGGCATGGCAATTACTACCTCAACAGGCTGTTAAGAGGATTAAATAAGATAATTCACGTGAAGTGTTTATCCTTATCCTTTAAGAAATGCTCAATAATCATGTAGCAACTATTAATAGTACCAACAATAATAACAACATCACCACAACCTGAATACACTTAAGTGCATACAGTTGGTAGTCCCGTGTTGCTACCAGGACCACTTTGTAAATCTTGCTTTGCTCCATCTGGACCACTCAGCACTCTTCCCTCTTCCAGCAGTAAAAATTCACTTTTAGAAAAACCATTTAAATCAAGAATTAAAATATCTTTTCCATCTTAAACCACTACATAACATACTTATCAGCTACAGGGCTGGTAATCCAATCTGCCTTGGATTATTGCTTGTTTGTTTTGCTAAGTATGAAAAACACACCAAAATATAGTAAAAGCTAAGTTGTTCCATGATCCATATGCCACACTAGAAACCCTTTCAAGTCACATGGTAAGAAGATAACTATATATACTACTGTTCACCAAAACACCATTTCTTACAAGTAAACAGGAAATAAGTGTCCACAGGCAGGAAAATGGATAAATAATGATATATCCATACAAAGAATGGACTAGATAACGGGTCAGCAAACTTTTTCTGCAAAGGGCCAGATAGTAAATATTTTAGACTTTCCAGGCAGTACAGCCTCTGTCACAAACTCTGCTGCTTGGTGTGAAAACAGTTGTAAATAATACATGAAGTTTATTTACAAAAAGAGGTTTGGCCCAGAGGCCACAGTTTGTTAATCCCTGAACTTGAGCCACATCCATCAAAACGGACACACGTCGAGCAATGTAGAGCCAAATATGCAAGTTTCAAGACAATATGCATGGCATGATTCATTAACACAAAGTTTAAATATCTGAAGGCACTACTTCCTAATATTTGTGTGTATGTGCATATTAGTAAATGTATAAAAACAGGCTCAACTGATAAACTCTTGAGTTCATGACATAGAGATGTAGGAGAATCAACTGCAATTTTTTTTTATATTTCTTTAAAATCCACATATCCAACTCCAAAGCAAATAAGGCATAATGCCAAGACCTGATAAAGCTGGGTGGGAGACACAGCTAATTATCACATTATTCTCTGTCTTAGGATTATACTTGAAATACATATCAAAAGTTTATTTTTTAATGTTTAGTAAGAACAGGCATTTCCCTTTATTTTGAGGAGACAAGGCTTAAGAATCAAGTTAAATGTGTTTTTGCTCTGCATTAATCTAATCCAATCACTAAAACAGAGGAGTAAAGAACTGCTACATTATAAAGGAGACCAGGTGTAAAAACAAGCACTCTGAGAAAGAAAACTATGTACTATAAAACACCTAGAAAAAAGTTGTTTTTAAAACAGTATTCACTGTTTTCTTAATTACAAAAGAATTCATGCTATGTGTAAGAGGAGAAGAAAAACTCTGAGGAAAAATAAAACAAAGAAAAATGTCACCCATGAATTACCCTATCACCCAACCATAACTATTAACATTCTGATGGGAGTAGCTGTCTAGAATTTGTTATGTGCATTTTTTTTACTTACAAAAATGGTATACCGTATATACATTCTGTTTTGTAGACAGTTTATTTGAACAGCTTTTTTATTAGAATATTCATGGATGCACCTCTCTTTTCCTGGATTTTTATCTCAAAATAGTACACATGCTATATACACAGACTTCAGTCCTGACAGCTTAAAAGACTTTGATCAGACTTGTCAGCCAAGTGGAGAAGTGCATTTCACCTCCATTTGTCATCTAGACCAAATGGAAGCTTCCTCAAAGCCCTCACTGAGTCACCACTCAGAACTGCTTATTCTAAGCTGTTTATAAAAAATGTCAGGTTAGCTACCACTGCTGTAGACCAGGACTATCTAACAAAAAATACAACCTACAAAACTATTGCTTGTTGATCGTGAAAACATCTCTGAAGGATAAAAACTAAAACAACTGCCAACCTTACTTTGCAAACAAGAGCAGCTGCTGTTAGGAGATTAATAAGTAACTTGCTCGAATAACTTGCTCCTACCCTATAGCAGAACCTTCATCCCTTGAACAAGATTTACTGGAAACTCAGGGTTCCATTAAGCCAGAGTTAATGGCTGCTGGCTGAATGCTGTGCTACATCTACTACACTTCTTATCAGCAAGTAATTTAACATCAACTGCACTGGAGCCTCCTGGGAAGCTGGAAAGAATATTGTTTATAATCTCATGCCTCTTACATGAACAAATTGAGCTTTTCTCAACTTTGCATCTTGACAAAAACCTCCTCTTTTCATCCCAAACCTGCCTTTCTAACAACTCCAAACATCCACCTAATCACCCTTCCTGCTTGGCCATGGAACATTACTGTTAGGAAAAAGAAAAAGGAGGCGGGGAATAAAGAGGAAAAGAATCATACCCACTTGGCCATGCCTCACCAGAACCTAGAAAAGGCACTCTTCCAGGCTGTAAAGGAAAAGTATGAGATGCAGCAGATATGCCCAGGAATCTATGTAGTCTAGTGGCCAGGAGTTCACTGATCCCACTCACCCCTCCATCACTCCCACTGACGTACTTTAAACTTTTTCCCTGTGACTTCTCCCTGTTTCTTTCTCTTGTCCCTACACCAGCTGTCTCTCTTGTATCTCAAGTTCAAATGCCTAAAAAAGAACTGCTCCATTTGGATCTTACCAGTCTAATCATCTCAAGTTCCACTGACCAGCCAACAAGCAAATAGCCAAGTTCAGATCCTTTTCCTCGATCAATTAACTGCAACCGTGGTGGATGGTGGGAAGGATCAGAAGTACAGAGACAGCCAAATCTAAAGAACTGTCTGGGCCACTTTTGCCAGCAGAAGACTAAAGTGAGCAAGCTTCTGAGAGCTGGCTGGTCTTTTAAAGCTACTGGTATCTCATGCTGAACATATAATAGTCTCAAACCAACTTCTTCTAAGGTCTACATTTCCATGAAGGCATTACCAATAACCAGTTCGTCAAGCACGATAACTGGGGTTCTCATTCATTCAATTCATTCACAGATATCCTTGCCACAATATAAAGTGGCTTTTCACTGTCCTCTATTCTCCATTCCCATTTCACCCTGTATTAGACCTTTGGTCTTTCTTAGTTAACCTGGTTTCACTGTTTATTGCCTTTCTTATTCCAACCCAATCTGTTTATTTTTTCCTAGATTAGATCTATAAACAACTTTCAAAGTTACCACTCCCTGCTCAAAGCTATGTCTAGTCATCTCATCCCCGTTCCCTCCCCTGCTGGCAGCCAAAATAGGTCCAAACGCTAACCCGTGCAGACGACCCACAATAAGGCTTATGCCTACTTCCCAGACTCATCACATGCTTTGTCCCTTATTACAGCTAAACTCACTTCTGTCCCAACACACAAACCATTCTGTGGTCTCCATACCTCTCTGGATAACACTTCCTCCATCTGATAGCATTTATTACCCTCCTAGGGCACCACTTGCCAAAATCCTGTCATTCTCCAAGGTCAATTCTGTGCACATGACCTTTCCAAACTCCCCAGCAAAATGAGCTCTCTCCCTTGGTCTTATAGCACTTAATTGAAACTTCTATTACTTCTAGTCCAGTGCTGTCCAGTAGAGATGTGTCTAAATGTTCTAGTAGCTACATTCAAATTGAAAAGATGAAATTTAATAATATTGAACACAATGTCAAAAATACTACCATGTCAACATGTAATCAATATAAAAAGTGAGATACTTTATATGTTTCCATATTACAGCTTCAAAATCTGATATGTATTTTACACTTAGAGCATATCTCCATTGTGAACTAGCCATATTGGAAGTGCTCAAGTGGCTGTCTTTTTGGATAAGGCATGACCAGCTCTTTCAAGCTAAAGATGGTGTTGCTTCCTTCATTCCCACTCCATAAGCCCATGTTAAGACTTTAAACTTTAATTTTTTTTTAGTCCCAAGCTTCTAATTTATCACTCCTCCTCTTCCCCCTTTGGTAACCATAAATTTGTTTTCTAGGTCTGTGAGTCTGTTTCTGTTTTGTAAATAAGTTGGTTTGTATCATTTTTTTTAGATTCCACATATGTGGTATCATATGATATTTGTCTTTAACTTCACTTGGTATGATAATCTCTAGGTTCATCTGTGTTGCTGCAAATGGCATTATTTCATTCTTTTTATGGCTGAGTAATATCACATTGTGTGTGTATATATATATGTGTGTGTATATCAATATACACACACCACATCTTTACCTATTCATCTGTTGATAGATATTTAGGTTGCTTCCATATCCTTGCTACTGTAAGCAGTGCGGTTATGAATGCTGGGGCACATGGACCTTTTCAAATTAAAGTTTTCATCTTTTCTGGGTATATGCCCAGGAGTGTGACTGTTGGATCATATGGTAGCTCTATTTGTAGTCTTTTAAGGAACCCCCATGCTGTTCTCCATAGTGGCTGCACCAATTCACATTCCCATCAACAGTGCAGGAGGGCTCCCTTTTCTCTACACCCTCTCCAGTATTTGTCATTTGTAGAGTTTCTGATGATGGCCATTCTGACTGGTGTGAGATGCTACCTCAATGTAGTTTTGATTTGCATTTCTCTAATAATTAGCAATGTTGAGCATCTTTTCATGTGCCTGTTGGCCATCTGGATTCTAAACTTTAGTTTTTCAAGCTATTATACCTTCCTTATATTGGTATCCTCTAGAGCAGAAGTCAGCAAACTAAGGCCTAAGAGTCAAACCTAGCTGGCTACCTCTTATTGTAAATAAAAGTTTTATTTTAATATCTTTGCTTATTCATTTACATTTGTCTGTGCTGCTTTCACAGGACAATGGCAGAGCTGAGGAGATGCAACAGAGATCGCATGGCCCACAAAGCCTAAAATATTCACTATCTGGCCCTTTACAGAAACAGTTTGCTGATTCCTTCCACAGAGCAGTAATTCACAAGTGTGGTCAGTAGGCCAGAGCTGGTCAGCAAGCCATTATAAGTCTCAAATGAGAAGGAGGTTCCATCAGAATGTAGATTTTTTTTTCTATAAGAAGATCTTCTTAATGAAGAAAGCAGTATATTAGCTAATAGTCTGGCACTCAGTCTGCATCTCACCATAATTGTTTAATTGATTTGATTGTACTTATGCCATATAATTTAAAAAACTGTATAGGCAAATACAGTGATTTTTTTGGTAAATAATACATTTATTTATTTATGGCTGCACTGGGTCTTCATTGCTGTGCCTGGGCTTTTCTCTAGTTGCAGTGAACAGGGGATAACCCTCTAGTTGTGGTGCACAGGCTCTAGGGTACAGAGACATCAGTAGTTGCGGCTCATGGGTTCCAGAGCACTGGCAAGGTAGTTGTGGCACATTAGCTTAGTTTCTCCATGGCATGTGGGATCTTCCTAGACTAGGGATCGAACCTGTGTCGCCTGCACTGGCAGGCAGATTCTTAGTCACTGGACTACCAGGGAAGTCCAATTTTTTAACTTCATTGCTTCTGAGGCTCTAACTTGGATAAAGAAGTTTCTCTGATTCCTGTATTTATATATGATCTCTATACTTTCTTACAGAATTTTGTTTTGTGTTCATATCTAAGCATTTAAGCCAACTAGACTTTTTAATAAAATTCAAGTAAGGGCTCCAATTTTATTTTTTCCAAATATACAGTAGTATTAGAATCATTTAAACCTACCTTCTCTAAAATGAATGTCCCTTTTCATATATTAAATTATATACACTAAAAATAAATAAATTATATACACTAGAATTTATTACTGGATTCTCTATTATTCCACTGACCCACTTGTCTCTTTATAAGTCAACATCATACTGAATTAACCAGGGACTTTATAGTTTTATTAATGGCAACCCACTCCAGTATTCTTGCCTGGAAGATCCCATGGACGGAGGAGCCTGGGAGGCTGCAGTCCATGGGGTCGCAAAGAGTCGGACACGACTGAGCGACTTCACTTATAGTTTTATTAACTATGCATTGCTATGTAACAATATCACAATAAACGTAGAGACTTAAAACAGCACACAGTTACTATCTCAGAGTTTTGGTGGGGTCAGGAGTCTGGGCACAACTTTACTCTGTCTTCTGTTTCAAGATCTCATTAAGCTTCAATCAAGCTGTTGGATGGTTGCAGTCTCATTTGAAGCCAAAATGGGGAAGGATGTGCTTCCAAGATCACTTGACTGATGGATTCATTTTGTTGCTTGTGCACTGTCAAACTGAGGGCCTCAGTTTCTTTCTGTCAGCAGAAGACTGCCTTCAGTTCTTGCCACGTGGTCTTCTCCATAGGGTAGATCACAACAAAAGAAACTTGTTTCTTCCAAGCCAGCCAGGGACAAAGTCTCTCAGGAAGACATTACAATCTTATCTAATATAACCATGTACATGTATTCACACACATTGAAACACCTTTGTTTAAAAAAAAAAAAAAAGAACCACCTTTGTTGTATTCTCTTAGTTAGAAACTAGTCACAGGTCCTGCCCAAACCCAAATGAAGGAGATTACACAAGAACATAAATACCAGAAACGAGGATGATGACAGTGGCCATCTTATATACAATAGTATATTCTGATAACACTGGTAAGGCATAGACTTCCTTCCCCCTGTCCCATATGTCTCTTGCCTTCTCCAGCATTTATTCTTCTACATAAACATTGCTTTTATCAAGTGCCACTCCCTCCCCCCAAAAAATTCCATTGGGACTCTATTTGGAATTACATTAAACACATTTTAAACTGATAATTTTATAGTACTAAATCTCCCCACTGAAGAACACAATGTTCTTTAATCTGTTCAGATCTTATAATCTTCAATAAGATTTTAGTTTTCTTCATATAAGAGCCTTACTTTTTTTTTAAACTATTCTGAAGTAGTCATGATTTCTATTGCTACTGAGACTGAAATTTTTTCTCCCTTTTCTTTTCTAAGGCTTATGCAAAATAATGAAAAGCAATTAATTTTTGTATTTTTATCTTGCATCTAACCACTTTACCAAATTCTCATATTAGTTTATCTTTAGACTCTATTAGGTTTCTTCTGATACAATAATTGCATCTGTGAAGAGATAAACTCATCTCACTGAGAAATAAGCATTGGTAATCTGAAGCAAGAATAAAAGTCTCTATACTCCTGGGGGGGAGAAGATTGATTATTCAGTAGGCATGGTAACTACCAGCACCCACTTCTAAACTGATTCGATCAGTGGCAATTCAGCTTAGTCTAATCATCAGTGACAACTCACCTTGTTTCAGGGAACATACCTCTAGAAACTAATTACAGCGACAGCCTCACACAACTCAAGGTCAACCAATCAACAGTACAGCAGTGACTATGCTTCCCAGAGGCAATCAACAACAGTCTCACCCAAATAGCCATGATTCTAAGGCCAAGGGCAACCACTCCTTCTTCTGTAACCAAAGCAACCATCAAACACCACCACGCTTCCCCAAAAGATCAGCAATCTGTTTCACTCATAAACTCTGCTTGACTAGTACTAATCTCTTACTTTGTTAAGTAATAAATTCAGGGTTTTGTTTTACACTTTGCTGCTGCTGCTGCTAAGTCACTACAGTTGTGTCCAAGTCTGTGCGACCCCATAGACGGCAGCCCACCAGGCTCCACCGTCCCTGGGATTCTCCAGGCAAGAACACTGGAGTGGGTTGCCATTTCCTTCTCCAATGCATGAAAGTGAAAAGTGAAAGTGAAGTCGCTCAGTCATGTCCGACTCTTCGAGACCCCATGGACTGCAGCCTACCAGGCTCCTCCGTCCATGGGATTTTCCAGGCAAGAGTACTGGAGTGGGTTGTCATTGCCTTCTCCTTACATAATGAATAATAGTCTAATCTTGATAGAGGGAAAACTAAGACTTCCTAACTTCTAAGTGCAACTATAAACAAATACATTCCCCCTAAGGAATGGAAACTACTCCAAACTCCAAGCATCCAATTGCAGACACATGGAAGACACCAATTCAGTGGGTGAGAAAAATACTAGATTGGCTGCATCTTGCTTATGGAACCTTCTCCTCAAACCAGCCTCATGGTACTACAGATCACAGGAAAGCATATGTTAAGAATTTATTTATAACAAACTATCACAGGCCAGAGTCATATCCCAGAAATCAGAATCACCTTAGGAATGGTTTAAAAAAAATACATACCCAGGTCCCTCTCCAGATCAATTAAAACAGAAACCTTATGAGATAGGACCAAACAACTGTTTTCAAAGCCCTTTAGTGATTCTGATGAGCACTCCTCTAGTTAGGAAGGATTAGCAAGGTCTCCTAAGAGTGACAAGGCCATTTTGGTCTACTAAGAGATACTGGACACCTAGCCTCAGACTTTTGAGCAAAGCAGACCAAATCAACAGGCCCATGCTAGATACTCAATAGGGTTTCCCTGGTGGTTCAGTGGTAAAGAATCTGCTTGCCAAGCAGGAGATGGTTCCATTCCTGAGTCGGGAAGATCCCCTGGAGAAAGAAATGGCAACTCACTCCAGTATTCTTGCCTGGGAAATCCCATGGGCAGAAGGAGCCTGGCAGGCTACAGTCCATGAGGCTGCAAAAGAGTTGGACACGACTTAGCAACTAAACAATAACAAGCTACTCAATAGCTAGATATTCCCTAGCTATCTCCAGATCCAAGATGAACCAGGCCTGCTATTACACAGTTCTCCCTGAATCAGTGGCTCTCAATCCTATTTGCACAGCTGAATCACCTGGAAGATTATTTTAAAACTATGAAAGCTGGCACCCTCCTCCAGGCCAAATGAATCAGAACCTCTTACCGTGAAGTCTAAGCATATAGTATTTTAGGGCTCCTTAGGCAACCCTGATGGGCAAATAGGATTGACCACCATAAATGTAGTTTGCTCACCTGACCCAGCCCATCTTTTATTTCAGTACAAGGCAACTGCAATTTCCCCTACAACAAATGATGATGAAAAAGCCTATCACAGCTTACAAAAAGCATAAAGAAAATCTTCCACAGTAGAACTGGGATCCTTAATTCTATCACCAAACTCTTTCACAGGCTTACAAGTTCAAGTGATCAAATAACCAAAGGGAAATCAAGACAAAGAAAAGCTCTTTCCTATCTTCCCCTCTTTATGTCATTTTCTTGATGAATATTGAGACTCTACATCAAAAGGTACAAAAATGTTCAGCCAAGAATGAAAAGCATTCTGTCAAGGCAAGTAGGATAACAGCCAAAAAAGGAAATTTAAGAGCAGTAATCCAATGATCTGCCTGTCATGTGGAGATAAGCCAAATTGGAAGCTGCTGTAACGGGTTCAAAGGAGAAAAAGACATAAGAATATATTTTTTACAGTGCACTTCAAATTGCTTTAGTGGTGCATTAGTCACCTATGTCAAAGGTTTAACATGTTTAAACAGAGAAACACAGTCACAGATGACTTTCCATTCAAAGCACCTTTTTAAGTGCTTCCTTAAAACAGTACATAATGCTGAACAGTCAATGAATCATCAGGAATGGAGTCCACGGTAGGGTCAAATCAAGAACTCCAGCTGTAATTAAAATTAAGCAGAGTGTTTCAATCTATCTGGATAAAAAGTCAGCTTTTTCTAAGCAACTACGTAGTGGAAAAAACTTAATGTTCCACAAATGCTACAAAAGGTAGTGCAAGTGGCCTAACTGTACGTTCATATAAGAAGTAAAGTGAATTAAATAAGAAAAAAAAACTCTTCAGATTATAATGCACAAGTTGTATAATAAACACGGAGGGTTATCATTGTGGTAACAGAAAAATAGAAGAGCCCTGACCCATGTAACATCAAGTTCCCCACCATACTTTGAAACTCTGCTGCTTCCACATTAAATTAATCCAGCAAGGTCTGAATTAGATCAGAAGACACATGGGGCTCCACTTGATGGGAAGAAATTCGATGAGCAGAAAAAAACAGCAGCAACCTTCAGAACTTCGTTCCCATTTATCCAACTCCATTCCCTGATGACCAGATAACCTTGAAGAGGATGTGGTTTAGTAAGCCTGTTCCAACCTAGAACACCCCCCTTAACACAAAAGCTCTTAAGTTGAAAAGTAGGTACCAATATCTATTAGAAGATCCCAACTGTTGCCATCTCAGCAGATGCTCTATTCAATCACTCACAATCAACTCCGTATTTAATTAGTTACATGCAAGGTAGAGATACAGATATAAAGGACTTCCAGTTAAAGATGATGGATTGAACACATTCATTTACCTTGGCTAGCTACCAAAAGTCCACTGAAATGACTGGATTTTTTTTTAAACCCTCAATAACAAAGAGAATGGAAGAGGAGACAACCACAATGACATTTTGGAAGCTGAGAAAAAGCCAAATCTTATGGCAGCTGTGAGCAAATCCAAGAATAAAATATTTGCACACAAGCACCCCCAGAAGGCAACTCCATGCACTCTTGGGACCAGGCACAAAAGGGAGCTAAAACAAGGAGAATCTGGGAAAAGCTTTTGGAAAAGCAATTAGATCCCCTCCAACTTCCAGTCTCTGCCTTCTCCCCAATTCTATCATGGGTTCAGAGATTTACTATCTAGGGAGAAGGAACTAGAGAACATAAGCACAGTGGACACTGGATTCTACACTTGAGACAGGAGCTTAAGCAAAGGTGTATTTATATTGCACATGGAGACATCTATAAACCTAACCTTGTTTATCCGGAGAGAAGATCGGAAGATTCTTCTATAGGAAATCTGATTAGACCAAAGGAAAAGACTCAGTTCCAAAACTCAACGGCCCAGCTAAATCACCCAACTTACAAACTCTCATTTCATGCTAAGAGGCTCCAGTCAGCATTTCTAGAGCTCCACTCTTAAACATATATAGAACAGAGAGCAAATGGTTACCAGAAATTTGAGGTCAGTCTGTAGTATGCCAGATAACACAGAAGCTGGGAGGAAACTGCAGAAAGAAGCAAACTTTTTTTAAAAAAACCATCATTAATATTGTCAGAAGGATCTTAAAATATTACATTTATGAAACAAGAGTGGGATACTAGAAAAAGAAATGCTCAGACCTCAACAGGGAGCTCCTAAAAATCAACATATAAAACACATGAAAAATGCAATAGCAGGCAAGGTAAACTGGGAGAGATCTTCCAGAAGGCAGAACAAAAAGACAAAGAATTAGAAAACAGAAGGGAGGAAAATTAGAGGATCTAAGAGGTCCAACACTAAAACAGACACAACAGAGAAAATGAAAGGAAATTTAAAATAAAGCAAAACAAAACAAGAAAACTTCCCCAAATGGAAGGACCTGAGTTTGCACATTGAAAGGGTACAGAGGAAAGATAGAAATAAACATATGGCAAGAGGTAGTATTGTGAAAGTTCAGAGCACTAGGAACTAGAAAGATTCCAGATACTTTCAAAGAAAAGCAGAATTTAAGAAGAAGAATATTAAAAAAAAACTCATTTGGATTTCTCAACAGCAACAAGAGCAAGAGGCCTGGGGGAGAAGAGAAAGTGACAGAAAAATTCTGAGGGTAAATTGATGTATGAACTAGAATTCTATACTCAGCCAAACTATCAAATTATGTGCAAGAGCATAATAAAATGTTCATACCTGCAAAGCCTCAACAAATTAACCTCTCATGAACTCTTTTCCATAAAGTTACTAGAAGGTTTGCTCCACCAAAATGGTTGAACAAAAAAGAGGAAGACAGGACATCTAGGAAACTGAAGACTCAATGTAAAAGGAGACAAGATTCCCCAGGATAATGGTAAAGGGAGATTATAATGATGTTAGCTGTTTCAAAGGCCCAGCAAACACTAGCCTACTCTGGGAGAAACATCTCTAACAATATTAATGATTGTTTTTTAAGAATAGGAAACTGACAGGATACACGACGTGTTTCAATACACTAAGTGAAGATTTGCAGTTCTTCGGGGAGAATACGGGGATAATTTAGTGGTGAAAGAAGAAAATTAACAGGTAAAGGATAAAACAAGGCAACTTTTAACTGAAAAGGAAAAGCTGTGCAAGCAATCATAATAGACACTACAAGGTTTAGCTGTGAATCAGCTTACCTAATTAATATGATCACTGAAAAAAAAATATATGATCACTGACTACTGCTCTAACCAAGTTGATATGATACTGATAAAAGATATATTAGGGTCTACCCAATTTAGGAAAGATGTGAGGGAGGGAGAAAGGAGTAAGAGAACTAGATCATGATCTTCCATAGTAGGAAGACAATATATAACACCTAATACTGAAAAGTAATAGATTAACTGCTTTGTTTAGAAACGAAGGTAACACGGTAAAAGCAGCAGCTAGTAAACGTTGGTAAACATTCTATTGAAATACCTAGCATACAAGACATTCAATGAATGTTTGTTGAATTCCAAAGACACGCAAAAGGATAGTGTAGCCTTAAGTGTGTGCCCAAATTCAAACACTTTTGTAAAACGTTAGAGGCTGTTAAGACTTTCCCCCCTCTATTTAATCCAAGTACCTAAACTTTCTGGATGACAAAAGAAAAGAAATGTTCTGACCATTATTTCTTTTAATCTTCTCCCTAAAAAGATTAGAGATGCTTCCAAAATTAAAAAAAAAAAACACTGATATTTCACCATAAGAGAATTTGGTATCAGAATTGATCAAGCGAATTTCCTCTTTGGATCATCAAAGAAGAAACGAAATCCAATATACACTGGAATGAAGCTAGGATGTTTCTCTTTACCATATTATTTAGTGGATGTAACTATAGTGGATTTCAATCTTGGCTTAGAACTCAGATGAGTGTTTAAAATACATTAAAAAATTTTCTAAATCAAAATAATTTACCTTGTAAGCATCACATTTATAGTTTTCCTGTTTGTTGTTGAAAAAACTGTATTTCTCATGGAGTTTTTTTTTTTATTAGAGTAAGATATCTTTTTTATTCAAGCTTAACAAATTCCAATTAAAATTTTAGATAAGTACAGTGGCTGGCAAACTAGCTGATCATAAAAATATAATAACCGAACTATCATTAGAAGATCAAGTCTTGTAACGTTCTCTATTCCACCTTTTCACGCATCACTGTCAGGAACACGTTTAAACCACCACAGGTAGACAGAAAATATCGCTTTTAAAAACCCTCCCAATTGAGGTGAGTTGAAATAAATACATGAGCCCAAGAGTAGTTAATAAAATTTCATTTATTCATCCATTTGTTAAATACTTCCAGAGTAAACCTTCTATGTGTCAGGCACTGTTTGCTAGTCTTAAAGCTCAGGATAACTTACTACTAGGTGTATTTTTCCCTCCTCTGAAAATGAAACATACAATTCAAGGACCATAATGGAGCCACTTACCTAACATTCAGGTGATACTATTTAACTGGAGGATCATCCCATCTATTTCAATACTATTACATAAAGGACCACCTACCTTTATCTCCAAATAAAAAGGAGAATGTTTCTCTTCTTACTTGCGATTGTGTTGTGAGTGCTTGGGTATAGTGGTTCCAAACAATAGTAAATATAGGGAGTTCTGCATAAGATTCTCTTTTTCTACATATTAACTTATTACTATGTAAAGTCCACTAGTGCAGAGGTTGTGGGCCCTGTTGACATTTTGAGCCAGATAATTCTTTCTTGTGAAGGGTTGTCCTGTGCCTTATACTATGCTTAGCAGCACCTGTGGCCTCTACCAATGAGATACCAGTAGCACCCCACTCCCAGCTGTGACCAAAATATGTCTGCAGACATGGCCCAATACTGGTGGGGGGAGAGGCAAAACTGTTTGCTGCTGAGAACCACTGCTTTAGAGGAACATCTCAGAGAGGGAGAGTGACTATAGATAGAAGAGGAGGCCAGATAAAACAAGATCTTTCTTTTTTTTATTTATTTTAATTGAAGGCCAATTACTTTACAATATTGTGGTGGTTTTTGCCATACATTCACATGAATCAGCCATGGGTATACATGTGTTCCCCATCCTGAACCCCCCCTCCCCCCTCCCTCCCCACCCCATCCCTCTGGGTCATCCCAGTGCACCAGCCCTGAGCACCCTGTCTCATGCATCAAACATGGACTGGCGATCTGTTTCATATATGATAATATACATGTTTCAATGCTACTCTCTCAAATCATCCCACCCTTGCCTTCTCCCACAGAGTCCAAAAGTCTATTCTTTACATCTGTGTCTCTTTTACTGTCTCGCATATAGGCTCATCATTACCATCTTTCTAAAGTAAGTCAGAAAGAAAAATACCAATACAGTATATTAATGCATATATGAGATCTCTCATATCTGTAGGTACATCCATCTCTTGATGCTACTGGTCTACCACCGTTTTAAGCTCAAACGTCTTCTAGTCCTAAATCCGAGGTATGGGAAGAGAAGTAGTCGCGTTAAAATGATTCAAAGAAAACAGGAAGGAAAAAATTATGCCTAATCTTTTGTCCATCTTCCACTTAAAAGAACACCAAGATCATCCTTCTTGTAAATTACCTAACATAATCCCAGAAGTTTTGACAAATATTTGAGTACCTACTACATGCCAGAGAAAGATACATTTACCAACTGCATTTACTGAACAGGCAAATCACTCTTATAGACAGTATTTTCTTCATAAACTCTTCATTTGGTGAAAAATTCTTAAATATGATACTAAAAGCACAAGCAACAAAAAATAGGTAGATTGGACTTTATCAAAATAAAAAAACCCTTTGTACGTCAAGGGACACCACCAAGAAAAGTGAATAAACAATCCATAGAATCAGGGAGACCTGGCGTGCTGCAGTCCATGGGGTCACGAAGAATCGGACGTGACTGGGCAACTGAACAACAGGAGAAAATATTTGCAAATGATGTATCTGATAAGAGACTTGAATCAAGAATATATAAAGGACACATACAACATACAACACATACAACAATGTTTAAAAAATAACTGAAATAAAAATTGGGTAAAAGACATAAACAGACATTTCTTAAAGAAGATATACAAATGACCAACAAGTATATAAAAAGATGCTGGGTATCACTGCTCATCAAGGAAATTCAAATCAAAAACCACAATGAGATATCTACTAGCATGGCTAGAATTTTAAAAGTCAGATAATAACAAATGTTGGCAAGAACGTGGAGAAATACTTTAAATCACAGTACTCATACACTGCTGGAAGGAATGTAAAATGGTGCAGTCACTTTGGTAAACAGTCTGGCAGGTCTTCAAATGATTAATCAGAGTTACCATATGACCCAGCAAATCCACTCCTAGGTATATACCCAAGAGAAACAAAGACATACATTCACACAAAAACTTGCACATAAATGTTTATAGCACTGACTCATAATAGCCACAAGATAGAAATAACCCAAATGTCTATCAGTGGACAAGTGAATGAACAAAATGCGATAGTGTATAAGCATGCAGTGGAGTATTATTTGGCCATTAAAAGGAATAAACATGAATGAGAACATTATGCTAAGCAAAAGAAGCCATTCACAAAGACCACATGTGCTATATGATTTCATTTAGATGAAATGTCCAGAAAAGGGAAATCTATACAAAAAGTAGATTAGTGACTGCTTAGGGTGGTGAGGGTTATTGAGAGCAGAAAAGAGAATGATAGCTAAAAGGTATGGGGTTTCTTTTTCAGGTAATGAAAATGTTCTAAAATTGACTGGGGTGATGGTTACACGTATCTGTGAATACACTAAAAACCACTAATTTGTACACTTTAAAAGGGGTGAAGTATGTGAATGAGATCTCAATAAAGCTGTTTTTTTCATTGCCATTTAAGGTATAATGGAAAACACAGCATTTGTACCATGGTTTATTCACGAAAATGTCTCATTTAAAAATACCCTTGCATCTGGAGAGATCTCATTCGTTGGTTGTGAAGTATGAAGTGATTATTGAATGCTATTTAAACTATTAAACTCATCAGGTAAACATTTAAGAGACTACAGAAATCTTGAAAGTAGGAAAAAAATGAAAATGCAGGCATCAAGGAACTTCAGAGGGCATAAAATGTTGTGCTTAAGATGTATTAGGGTGCATTAAGGAATTGGATTCAGGAGGTTGGGGAGGGGAGGGAGTAAACACGAAGAGTTAAAAAGCTCCCATGAAAAGTCTTCCTCTAGAAGGCTCCCTTCTTTACCAGCAAGCAGAGATGCTGGAAGATTTTTCAGGAAGCTAAAAATAATTACCCATATGATTTACTCCAGGAACAAATAGGAAGTCAAGTAAATAGGAAGGGCCAAACACAAAGAGATATAATGAAACAAACAAACAAAAAAGCTTAACCAGTTCCCAGGAAAGCTTACTGGGAAGTTTCAGCAACCAGCATGCATTCTTGCTTTTTCCAAGAAGAACATAATATAGGATCTGGGCAGAGCTCACAATTCCACTACTGAAATTTCAGCCCAAGTAAAGTCCATTTCTGTGGTAGCCTGTGTGATATACCAGTTAATCTATCTTATCTCATTGCAGAGTTCTTGGTATGCCTGATCCCCAGAGTCCAGTTTCCCGACCTGAAAAATCGCCAATGACAAGGAATGTCCGCAGGGGGCGGGGGGCGCATTAGGAATTTTTTTAATCCTTAATAAATCTCAGTTCCTGCCTTGGTCATTACAGACAGCCTGTTTCACCATCAGGCCGAGTCTGAGTACCTCATAAAGCACTGTGCCCCACTTTCAAACCAAAATTAGGGCTAATTGGGGGGGGGGGGGGAAGGCAAAGAGAAAAACCACCAAAGACGGGGATTGGCTTTTTCTGCAAAGCCTCAGGTTTCAAAACGACTGCCTTGAAAGCTGAAGTGACCCAGATTATTGGGGGGTGGGGGGTGGGTAGTGACATTCACTGTCCTGTAGGGTGGCTGTGGCTTGGTTCAGGAAAGGAAAACTTGGGGAGAAGGGAGTCATCTACACGGATAGAGAAATAACGGGGAATGGTCTTTAGGTACCACCTACTTCAAATGAATCACTGCAGTGTCAGCCCTGCACTGATTCCACGAATTGCCAAACAGGATGAGGTAAGGCACAAGCCTGGAGTCCGCCCCCCCACTCCTCCAGCGCGCAGAGGCTTCTGCTGAGGGGCTGACGTCACCCTTCTGCATTGAGGTTCAAGGACCGATAGCAGCACCAGTTAGATGGGGAGTAGAGTTGGGGCGCTATTGCTGTCGCCAAGTGGTGGGGGTCCTTCCCTGGGGCTCTGCGGAATGGGTTCACGCAACGACAGAAAGATGAGTGTAAGGGTGCAGGCGAGTGGGCAAAAGGTCCTAAGACCTGGGTCTCCGAGAAAACGCAAAGATGCCCCTGGTTTATGTAAGACCCTCTTCCCTTCGTGCGTTTCGGCGCGGCGGCGGCGCCCACCCACTATCAGTGCGCTTGGGGTGGGGGGGGGGCCTTTGATCTCCCTTGCCCAGCCAAGCAGCTCACGGCTCCCGGCGCCTGCCTCTCGCAGCCCCGCGGGGTCGGGAATAACCGGGAATCTGGGATCAAACCCTGCGCTCTCGCGCCTGCTCCCAGCCGGCCACAGGTTAGCGCCAAGAGGCGCCGCGAACCGGCTGTAAAGGAGGATGGGGAGGGGGATCCAGAGAGGAAAACAGCCGAATAAAACCGCAACTTTCCCCAGAGGCTGACCCTAACCCGCGAGCTTAAAAGAACAAGTCAATACATTAAAATATTTTGGAAAGGTCCCTCGCAACCTACACCGGGCGGGGTGCAGGGTCCGAGCAGCCCCAAGGCTGCACCCTGCCATCCTGCAGCCCCAGCCCTGCGCCTGTCTCCGTAAGGAGGGCTCACAAGATTTGATTTTTGCTTTGGCTTTTTTCCTCCCCCTTCTCTTCCCGGAGCATCACTACACTGACCGATGGACGGCAGCACAGCCGCCGGTCCGGCGTGGCCACTCACCCAGAAGACGAAGGAGTAGATGATGAGGAGGGTTTTGAGACAGGTTATCACAGGTTTGGTCTCCATTCTCCTCGATGCCATACTACAGAGCTCCGGCGGCGGCGGCAGCGGCTGGAGGCGGGCGGGCGCGCGGGAGGGGGGAGGGGGAGGGGGCGGGGCGGGGCGGGGCGGGGCAGGGGCGCGTGCGGCTAGAGGCCCCGTGCGCGCGTGCACGCGAGACTGCGCGCGTGCTTGAGCGCGCACCCGGCAGAGCGCCCACTTAAGGAACCGAGCGGTGGAAACTGCGCATGCGGAGGAGGCCGTTCGCCCGCGCGAGTCCGCACAGGCTCAGCCAGCCAGCCGAGGAGTGGGGCAGGGCCTCCGAGAGTGAGTAGGAGAGTTTCTGCTTTGTACGCAGTAGGGCTTTCCATTGGCAGGATCGTCTGCACCTGGTTTATTGCCATCCCCGGAAAGCAATCGGATTCCTACTTTTGGACGGCCCACCAGGCCATCTGAGATGGAAGTGGCCCAGTAGTCGTGTCCTTGGAACAAGCTGGCCTTGTCTGTGCCAGTAACAGACTGTGACAGGTGGCCGGAGATACAGCTGGAGGGATGGTTAGGAACACGGGAGTTCAGACAGACACCCCCAATCCTTGCCACCACAGGCAGTCCATGCTTTCTTGACATTTTCAAATGATGAAGCTGAATGACACGGTTCTATATGAAAGTACCATTCATTCTTCACATAAAATGTATAACAGGAAAAAAAATGTTTAAAGTCCCTGAGACTCATATTCCCCACCCTAACAAGTACAGACCAGCTCACACTCAGGAAAGAACTGTTTTAAGGTCAAAAAATAAGGTTGGAAAACAATTCAGAAGTTCCTCAAAACGTTAAACACAGAGTTACCATATGACCCAGTGGTTCCGCTCCCAAGAGAAATGAAAACATGTCCACACAAAAGCTTGCCCATGAATGTTCACAGCACCCCAATGTCCATCACTTGTGAATAGATGAACATAATGTAGCACATCCATATAATGGAAAATTATTTGGTCACACACACACAAAAACAACGAAACACTGATATTTGCTGTAATATGTTTGAGCCTTGAAAATATGCTAAGTGAAAGAAGCCAGACACAAAAGACCACATACTGAATGTTCCATTTATAGGCAATGTCCAGAATAGACAGATTCATAGAGACAGAAATAGATTAGTAATTGCAGGGGGGCAACAGGAATGAGGAGGGACTGTTGATGAGTAGGGGGTTTCTTTGGGGAGTGACAAAAATGCTCTGGAATTAGATTGCATAATTTCGTGAATATACTAAAAACCACTGAATTGGACACTTTGAAAGGGTGAATTTTATAGCACATGAATTATATCCCAATAAAAAAGCAATGTACACCCCACCCAGATTTCCTGTGGCTGGTTTACAGAGGAACACACAGTACAGATTCTGTGGGAGATTTCGCTGGATTCCTAAGAGACTCTGCAGTCAAAACAGCGACACTATCACAGGCTAACTTAATTGTGGATGATGCTAAGGATGCCTTTTGTGAAAGAATGAAAAACAAAGTCAATAAAGCTCAAAGAAAGCCTGCCAAGGTCAGTTACAAGAGTAATTATTACCGCCAGTGGGTTCTACTTGGTCCCAGGTCAGTGAGGTCATTGTATAAACAGGACACAAACATGAGGAAGAGGAGAACTTGCTCAAGGTAATGACCAACCATGACAGAGAGGTAAGCGGGCATAGAGGGGAGTGGAGAGGAATATGGGTACAGGTGGAAAAAAAGATTAGGGACAGCTTGGCAATGTTTCTCTTATAAAGGAAGATCTTGCAGAGTGATTTTCTACTCTGGTTGCTTATTTGCATCACGTGGAGAACTTAATCACTAACAACAAAGCCTTGATTGCCTGTGCCCAATCCCAGGTAGCCTGAATCATTTGATTTGGAGTGAGGGTGTGGCAGTTTTCAAAGTTTTTCAGGTGGTCCTAACGGGAATCAAGAGCTCAAACCACAACATGCTCAAACCCACCCTCAGAAAGGCGCCTTCACCTCCACTTTCACAGTCCCTAGGCGGCACAAGAAAAGGATACTGAAGACTTCAAACCCAGTGAGTATTCTTATCCAAAAAGATCTTTCCCGTGCATAATTACTCTGTAAAGGGGTCAAAAATCTCAGTTTTCAACCCAACTGGGCCAAGGCTGAGAATCGTAGATAATTTCATGAGTTAATATATGATATTCACATATGGCGCCCATGAACTCAACTAAGTCACCATTTCACAGTTTGTCTGAAGCTTTCTGGGGTCAAGATTCTTGAAATCTTGGGCTATTCTAGCAAAAAATAATTTATTTAAATATAAAGATAAGAGTATTCAGTAATGTAATTAATGGGTAAATCACCATAGTTCATAACTAGAGCCTTGCTACTCAAAATATGGTCTGTGATATAATAGTGTGACAAACGTTCTAGTTTTCCCAGGACTGAAGGGTTTCCTTTAACTCTGGAGTTTTATTGGTAAAACCCAGACTAGTTGGCCACCATATCAGTGAACCAGCAGCACTGCTAGCAGCTGGGAGAGCTGATTGAAAATGCATAACCTCAGGCCTCACACCAAGCCCGTGTTTACAAGATCCCCAGGGGATTCAGAAGCCCAGAAATGTCTGTCAGTTTGTCATGGATTGAATTGTGTCCCCCAAAACGATATATTGAAGTCCTCACCCCCTTTACCTCAGAATTTGACTTTATTTGGAAATAGTGTTGTTGCAGATGTAATTATTTAAGAGGAGGTCATACTGGAGTAAGGTGGCCCTTAGTCCAATATGACTGGTGTCCTTAAAAGAAAATAAGACCCAGGAAGAGGGCCACGTGAAGACACAGACACACACAGGGGAAGGGCCATAAGACTGACTGAAATGTAGCTGCAAACCAAAAGTGCCAAGGATTGATCGTCACCACTAGAAGCTAGGAAGAGGCAAACAAGGATTCTACCTGGTCTCAGAGGAAGCCTGGCCCTCCTGACACTTTGATTTCAGACTTCTGGCCTTCAGAACTGGGAGAAAAGAAATTTTCTGCAATTATTTTAATTGTACTTTGTTACCACAGCCACAGGAAACTAATCCATGTGGAAAATCCACTGATCTCGTTTCTCAAAATATGACCACAGCTACCATATCACGTAGCAGTTCACTGCTAGGTATACACCCCCAAGAATTGAAAGCAGGGATTCTAACAAAAACATGTACATGAGTGTTCACAGCAGCACTAGTCACATTAATTAAAGGGTGGAGACAACCTAAACAAATGTCCATCAACTAAGGAATGGATAAACAAAATATGATAAATCCATGCAAGGGAATATTATTCAGTCATAAAAAGGAATGAAGTACTGACACATGCTACCATATGAATGAATCTTGGAAACTTTATACTGAGTGAAAGAAGCCACAGTAATACCACATATTGTACTCATTTTTGTGAACTGTCCAGAACAGGAAAATCCATAGAGACAGCAGATTTATGATCTCCCAGGGGCTGAGGCAGGAGGGAATGGGAAGTGACTGCTTAATAGTCCAGTGTTTCCTCCTGAGATGATGAAAAAATTCTGGAGCTAGAGAGCGATGATGACATTGTGAATATCCTTAATGCCACTGAGTTGTATACTTTTAAATGGTTAACATGGTAAATTTTATGGTATGTATATTTTGTCACACATGCAAATAACATATAACCACAGCAAGTCCAAAGGTCCTGTGGCCTGCTACATTAGAAGAACTGACAGAAGGTCAGCAAGGCTCAATAGCAGGGACAAAGATGGTGTACAGGAGGCTGGAGAGAGGTCAGCCCATCCAGGTCCTGTTAGATGATAATAAGAATTTTAATATTTTGCTTGAAAACAAGGGGAGCTTTTGATTTGTTATTTGTCTTAAATGGAGCAAGTACTTCAAGGAAAACCAGACTGCCACCAAAGCACCTACCTGGTCCCTGCTCCAACTGTCACCCCCAATGTGTTGGTCCCACAGCAACCAGAGTGATCTTGTTCAAACACAAAGTACATCATGTCACTCTCTCACTTAAAGCCCTCCAGTGGCTTCCCATCCATTGCCCAAAGAATCAAATTCCAACTCTACACCCTGACTTAGAAAGCATATGTGAGCTGACTCCAACTTCATCTCCCACGGCTCCCCCTTCACCCCTGTGCTTTAGCTCCTCTGCCTTCTTCTAGCCCTTCAATCAGACTTCATTTCACCTGAAAGCCTTCACAGTGGCTGGTCCTATCTTTAGAATGCATTGCCCCTTAAACTCTGAATAGCTGGTCCCTCCCTTCCTGTCATTTAGATCTCAGTATAGATGTCACCTCCTCCGAAAGGCCATTTCAGATGGAAATAGCCACCCAGTCAAAAATAGCCACCTAGTTGCTATATGTTCCAATTCTCTGCAACACACTTACCTAACATTTTCTTATTTGTGCACTTGTTTTGTTGTCTGCCTCTCCCACTAAGCTCCACCAAGCAGGTAATTTTGTCTGTCTTATTCACTGCCATATCCCCAATACCTAGATATAGTAGCAATTCAAAAAACATACTGAGTAGACAGGTATATAGTAGCCACTCAATAGACAATTGTTGACTGATAGAAGAAGGATGTGGTATGTGAAATAAACGTTGAAGTAAGAAGAGGATAGTGGTGGTCTTTGAGCAGTGGAAGACCCAGAGAAGGAAAGGATGCAGAAATGTTGGTCGGAGGAGGATCTTGCTCAGGCCAAGTTTGACTCTCTTGTTTAGGAAGTTGGGGAGTGACGTGATCTGACCCATGTTTTAGCAGTTACTTCCCAAAGAAATTTGGGAAGCAGTATGCAGGAGTGGAGGTTGCAGAAGAGAGAGACTAGAAACAGGAAGAGAGGGGCTTCCCAGGTGGCTCGATGGTAAAGAATCTGTCTGCCAATGCAGGAGGTAAGGGTTTGATCCCTGGTCCAGGAAGAATCTCTCACATGCCATGGAACAACTAGGCCCATGCGCCACAACTACTGAGCCCATGCTATTGAGCCCAGGAACCTCAACTATCGACCCCATGTGCCGCAGCTACTGAGTTCACACACCCTAGGGCCTGTGATCCTCAACACGAGAAGCCACTGCAATGAGAGGCTCACACACTACAACTAGAGGAGGCTAAGAATATACCATTTTGCCATTAGCAAAAAGAAAAGCCTGCACAGTGATGAAGACCCAGCACAGCCTAGATAAATAAAGAAAATAATGTACAAAACAGAAACAAGAAAAGAGTTAGGAGGTAACTGCAATAACCTGATTGGGAGTTGATCAGGGCTGGGCCTTGGGAAGTGGCATGGGGCTGGAGGAGGGGCTGGGGCAGTGCATCTCAACTCTGGCTGTATTAAAATTCACTGAGGAGAAAACCTCCGCATCCAGGCCACTGGAGAGGCCCGCCCATCCTTTAGCCAGTCCCCCTGCCCCGTTCACGATACAGCCTGCTTCTGCAAAGGGATACGATCCAAGGGACTATGTCTTCACTGAATCTTGTGTTGAAGACAGTCAAGATGTTAATGTAAATTTTGAGAACTCCAAACTTACATTCAGTTGTCTTGGAGGAATTGATCATTTTAAACATTTAAATGGCATTGATCTTCTTCACTGTATTGATCCAAATGATGCCAAGCATAAAAGAATGAACAGATCAATTTTATATTGTTTATGAAAAGGACAATCTGGCCAGTCATGGCCAAGGTTAACAAAAGAGAGGGCAGAGCTTAATTGGCTTAGTATGAACTTCAATAATTGGAAAGACTGTGAAGATGATTCAGTTGCAGACATGTCTAATTTTGATTGTTTCTCTGAGATGATGAACAATATGGGTGGTGATGAGAATGTAGATTTACCAGAAGTAGATGGAGCAGGTGATGATTCACAGACAGTGATGAAGAAAAAATGCCAGATCTGGAGTAAGGAATGTTGTCATCACTGGATTTTGAGAAAGAAAAATCACTTCTCTGCAAGATTCTGTAATTGAGAGAATTCCTGAGTTGACAGTTCTAAAGGCAGATACTATATTTGCCTCCTATAACCCATTTTTCAACCTGTTTGCTTTTTTAAAGGTTTCGCTAAGGGTTGGTATGTAACATTGTACTGGGCAATTTGGGGGCATTCCTGGTGACTCAGTTGGTAAAGCATCTGCCTGCAATGCAGGAGACTTGGGTTCGATCCCTGGATCAGGAAGATCCCCTGGAGGAGGGCGTGGGAACCCACTCCAGTATTCTTGCCTGGAGAATCCCATTGTCAGATGATCCTGGCAGCAGTCCGTGAGGTCGCAAGAGTCGGAGACAACTGAGTGACTGAACCGCCACCACCATTTTTTCCATGATGCTGTTGAGGTCCTAGGCAATTGATAAAGCAGGTGTGATTAAAAACATTTCACCAAAGTCTCCTTTACTTCACAACCTAGGAAGCACTTAGCTTAGGGAAAGGAACTAAATTTTAGATTTTAGAACATGGATTCAAAGTGGCTGAAACAATTGGTTGATACTTTAAACTAGTAATATGTTGATATCTTTCAGAATTATTTCACTAAAGTTTTACTTTTCAAAAAATTTCCTTCACATTATTGTACATAAGTGACCATTTGTCAGTGTTCCAGATGTATCTTGACTAAAACTAGCGAATGCTGTAACTTAGATGGTTTTGAAACTTATACGTTTGGTATTGCTTGATCCTTAAATCTCTACATTTGTTAGCACAGAGGATGAAGAAAGGCTGTACACTGTTGCTTGACAGTCTGTACATTTAGACCAAATTTGTATTTGCACTGTCATTATGACAAATGAGTGGGAAAAAATGTTAATGCACTATTGAATTTTTTCCATTCCTTTCTTTCTTTTTTTTTCGATTCACCTTGTACCTGGGCTGAAAACCTCAATATATGTCCTGGCAGTGGGGAATTTTTAAAAAATGTCTATATTCTTTCTAATAAACCGTTGGAAGACTTCTTGGCTATCCTTTCAAGAGTCTGGTTTACTGTAATCTCATGTATTGCCATTTACTAGAATGGAGTTTTTATTTTTACTTGAGGAAAAATTTGGGCATATTCCTCTGTTTGAAAAATAAAAGCTTGCTGTAATGTCACAGAAAACCTTTTAAAAGTGGATCTGTAATAGAAAATTGTAGATACACTTTGCAATAGTTGGAAAAGAAAGTGTGATTTGATTGAAATAAAACTAAATGTGTTGTCCTCCTCTAAAAATTCACTGGGAAGCTTTTTGACTTGTGGATACCTGGTCTCCATCCCCCAGAGATTCTGATTAGCTCAGTCTTTGGTGGGGCCCCAGCAATCATTATTTTTTAAAGCTCCCTATATGTTCTAGCTGGGATTGAAACCACTGAGACAGGTAAAAGAAATTGTTCAGAAATAGAATAGACAGCCCTCAAAACGGAGTGGCTTTGGGTAATGAAGGAAAAGGAGGAATTGAATATGACTGACTTCTGGTGTGAGTAAACTTGGAGGACGGCTTTTAAAATACCATATGATCTCAGTAAATGGTACATCCAAACGAGGGACTTGTTTACAGTTGTTAGCAGGCATGTAGATGAAGAACTTTTTTAGTCGCAAAGGGACGTTTTTGTTATAATATTAAGGAAAAATATAAAAGTAGAAAAATATATATGTACTATGATCTGAACCAGGTAAGAACATATAGAAAAGAAATTGGAAGAAAATATGTATAAAATTTTCACACTGGTAACTCTGGGAGTGGGGGTTATAGGTGATTTTATTTCTTATGTTTTGTATTTACTTCCTTTCCCCAAATTTCTAAATGATCATATATAACAATGATCATAAAAAGGATATTTTTATAAAGGAAGCCCTCTACATAAAAGGTTAAAGTATTAAAAATTTTAGGGCTTAGAGGGGGAAAACCTTAACTGTTTTGAGAATTTGCTGAAGTGAATTTTGAGCATTTGTCCATTCATCTAAATTTCTGTATTTATTAATATATCTGTGTGTTTCCAGGAGTTCCCACCTGAACACCACAAATGACTTTTACCCTGGGATTCAGAAACATCTACAGGACAGACTGGACCTGCTGAAGGTATGTCTGTGAAAGTCACTCAGGAAAGCACTCAACCAAAGAGAGGAGAGAACTAAGGTTTGCAAATTTAGTCTAAGGAGCTTTAATGTGAGCATCAGAGGGTTTGTTCTGAGGACAGCTCAATATATATTATACATGGAATGAATGAGGCAGGCCCTTGTATGTCTTCATTGGGAATTTACCCCTGAGCCTTGGGGGAAAGCAGATGTTCCAAAAATAAAAAAAAAAAATAAAAACTAGATAAGAAAAAAAAATTCAGAGAGATATCGAGAGCACAAAGTTTTACAGCCAGTATAGCCTGCTTAACAAAAAATTGCAGGGACAAAGGGTACTGTTCTCATTTCCACAGAATGACAGCTGGATGTCTCAGAACATGGGGTAGAAACATGAGACTCGGATTACTTCCCCAAGCAACACAAGCTAAAAAGAAGGAAAAGACCCATGCTACTTTGTAACAGGACTAACATTTGTGAAATGGTACTGGCAGGTCTAAGTAATAGCTAGGAAGACCAGACTTGTAAATACAAGTGCCATCTCCCTTCTCACTGGGGACTTCCTGAAAATATTGGGATGAATTTGAGAGGGGTTGAAGTGCTTCCATTTTTTTGTTTGTTTTGGTCTTGGCAATGCATTCAACATATATTTATAAGATTGCTAATTGCCAAATTCATTGTTGGAATAGTGAAAGATGGAGAACAATACGAATATTCATCTTTAGTGTTTTGCTATTTAGTCATTCGTTCTACACAATTTTGAAACATCTGCTATTTGCCAGGTGCTTGTCTAAGCATTAGAGATTCAGCAACCAAACCAAACCAGGTTCCTGTCCTCAGGGAACTTGTACTCTACTGAGGAAAATGAACAATAACATGAATTTTAGCATATCCATCCTATAGAATGCTGTGATATGGTTTTTATATATTATGTATATTTAACTGTATTAAAACAAAAGGTTCATCAAAATATAATACATAATATATAATCTTTTACTTGCAAAGGCAATTTATAGAAGAGAATTGTAACCTGTGACTATAATAATAAAATGTATTAGAGTGTTCATAGGAAAAACTCAAGATGAAATGTACATGATAAATCTTTGAATGCTATTAGGCTGGAACTTCACCCCTGAAGACACTTGTTTGATTTTTTTACAAGCAGTATTACATTTATAATAAAAAAAATTAGTAAAATGAAACACTGTGTACAGAGGCTAAACCTTAGAAATGCTGTTTGCAACATTGCCATTGGGATTTTATGTTTATCCTGTGACTATTGGACATAGGGAAATGCAGCTAAAGCTTTTGCATACAATGGTGTTTTTTGGATACAAAAATTATAATCATAACTTCAGAATATTTCCTTTACACCTCAACCAAATGGGAATGCAATGTGAAGGAAATAATTTTGGAGGTAAACTGTGTGATGATAGCTCCACATGGACAGAATTCTGGTGTTCATCCTGTCTCGAAGACATAAATCTACCCTTGGAGGGACAGAGCAGAGCTACTCTGAGCCATTCTGTTTTATGTATCATTTGTTTATTGCTGATCTCAAGGAGGATACATCCCTTCTTGAATGCCTTTCTTAGAAATTAAATATCATTGTCCATTGGGTTCAGAAACTATCCCATTGATGGCTTTGCTCTCCACATTTATGTTGTATTTCCAAAGAAATAACTAAATGTCCAGCAATGGGGGATTCATTAAATGGATGATATTATTGTACAGTCACTTTTCACTTGAGTCTCAGCTATACTTTTGATGCTCTTCTCTGTATCACAGGTGGTTAGAAACCAGTAAACTCCATTTTGCAGGGTCCCTTTCAGCTTGCATCCCATTAGGCTTGCTACTGGGAGGCACTGGTGGGGAGACTGTAAGGTGGAAAAGAGAATAGCCTTTTAGTTTGTCTCAAGGGGTCCTCTAGAGGCAGCAACAATGACTACAGGCAACTATTTGTTCCCAAAACATCTGTGGCACTTTTAACAGATTCATAGGGTTATAAACTCCTAGGTTTGTACTCAGTGATAGCAGTACCTCCAAATGAGGCAGCAGCAGTACCTCTCACAGATCAATATTAAGTGCCACAAGTGCCATCACCCACTTATGGGCTCCAGCCCCAGGGATGGTGGCAGCTTTCAGGTTTCCTAGGTAAGTCACACTGTCATTAGTCATTTGCAAAACTGGCCAGAACTCTTTCTCTCCCTGTTTCCATGCCCTTGTGCAATGCGACTTTGCAACTTTCCACATAAAAAGCGGAATCTTTCTCTACTCTTCGAATCTGGGTTGGCCTTGTTCCTTACTTGGAATAGTAGAAGGCAGAGAAAAAGGCACTGTGGTAGTCCCAAGCCTAGGCCCCAGAAGGACCCTCTGGCTTCTGCTCTTTCTCTTGGAGCCCCTTGACTGCCATGGAATACGCCCACGCTGGCCTGCCAGAGAATGACAAACCATGTGGGTCTGTCTAGCCAGTCACCTTGTGCCAGCTGAAATCCCCAAACATGTGGAAGGAGCCCAGCCAAGATCAGCAAAGCCAGCCCACAGCCAACCATAGATGCATGAGAGCCCTCAACTGAGACTACAGAAGTGCTGAGATGAACCCAGCCTAAATTGTTAGCCACAGAATTTTTCTTAAATTCTGGTTTTACACAAGTAAGTTTGAAGTGGTTTGTCACACAGTGATAGCTCACTAAGACACACCGTTCTCCTTTTTTCTTCTTCAGCACTTTTTATAACTTTATAGCAAAATACTAGCATTAAGTCTGTTTCTGTATTAAATGTATAGAGTGGTTTCTGTTTGCCTGCTGGATAGTGACTGTTAAAATGCTATGTCCATAGACTGGAATTCTGTGCAGTCATCAGAGTAATGTTCAAGTAGAATATGTTGACACAGGAAAATTCCTGTAGTATATTTTTAAGTGAAAATATGAAATTATAAAAAGTACATATAGTATGATGCTAATTTAAAGATAACATATCACATATTAATAGTGATCATTATTACCTCATGTGATCTGATATCTGATCACTTTATGATTTCTTTCCCTTTACTCTTACATTTTCTGCATTTACTACATGTTTTATAAAAGCATCTGTTTCCTTTATAATTAGAAAAAATTTTCATTTTAATTTCCATTATTGAAATATAGTTGATTTACAATGTTAATTTCTGCTGTATAGCAAAGTGATTCAGTTATATATATATATATTCTTTTTCCTATTCTTTTCCATTATGGTTTATCACAGGATATTGAATATAGTTCCCTGTGCTATACAATAGGACCTTGCTGTTTATCCATCTAAATCTACTAGTTTGCATCTGCTAATCCCAAACTTCCACTGCATCCCCCACCCCTTGACAACCACAAGTCTGTTCTCTATGTATGTGAGACTGTTTCTGTTTCATAAATAGATTCACTTGTGTCCTATTTTAGAGTCCACATATAAGTGACATCATATGGTATTTGTCTTTCTCTTTCTGACTTGCTTTGCTTAGCATAAAAAGCAACTCTATTTTTTTGTTTTCTGAGGAACCTCCATACTGTTTTTCACAGTGGCTGCACCAATTTACATTCCTACCAAGAGTGTGAGGGTTCCCTTTTCTCCATAGCCTCTCCAGTGTTGGTTATTTGTAGACCTTTTTAAAAAATTTTAATTGAAGTATACTTGATATACAATGTTGTCTTAATTTGCTGTATAGCAAAGTAACTCAGTTATACACATATATACATTCTTTTTAATTTCTTTTCCATTATGATTTATCACAGGATACTCCATATAGTTCCCTATGCTATGGATTAGGACCTTGTTGTTTAACCATTCTAAATGTAATAGTTTGCATCTACCGATCCCAAACTCTCAGTCTATCCCTCTCCCACTCCCCCTGCACCAGCAACCACAAGTGTCTGCTCTATGTCTGTGAGTCGCCTTCTGTTTTTGTAGACAGGTTCATTTGTGCCATATTTTAGATTCCACATAGAAATAATATCATATGATATTCGTCTTCCTCTTTCTGACTTACTTCACTTAGTATGATAATCTCTAGTTGCATCCACATTGCCGCAAATGGCATTATTTCATTCTTTTGATGGTTCAGTAGTATTTCATTATATATATGAAGATATATGTACTATATCTTCTTTATCTATTCCTCTGTCAGTCGACACTTAGGTTGTTCCCTTGTCTTGGCTATTATTGTAAATAGTGATGCTATGAACATAGGGGTGCGTTTACCTTTTCAAATTGTAGTTTTGTCTGGGTAGATTCCCATGATTGGGATTGCTGGGTCATATGGCAACTGTATTTTTAGTTTTTTGAGATACCTCCATACTGTTTTCCACAGTGACTGTACCGATTTACAACCCCACCAACAATGTACGAGGGTTCTTTTTTCTCCACACCCTCTCCATCATTTGTTATTTGTAGATTTTTAAATGATGACCATTCTGACTGGTGTGAGGTCGTACCTCATGGCCCTTGATTTGCATTTCTCTAATAATTAGCAATGTTGCGCATCCTTTCATGTGCCTGTTGGCTATCTGTATGTTTTCTTTGAAGAAACATCTACCTAGGTCTTCTGTCCAGAAATAATCTTAAATTGTTAATTTTTAAGGACATCTAGATTGATATTTGGTTTGGGGGAGTCATGGTGTTTTATGTAACTCTCTCTTTAGCAATATATACAAAATGACTTTTAAAAAATAGGTGGCAGGAGAACAGTGTTTAATATCTGCTAACAGTATCCCAAGCTAGGTTGCAGTCACTGTTATTGCCCTGTAATTTCTCATCACACAGTAGCATATGAATTGGAGCATAAACCAATTTTTCTTGCTTCTTTCTTTTTAAATCCTGTAAGTCACCTGACAACAAAGCAGCTGCTGAAATATCTTCCTGACATGTATCCTCTACATGTGTCCAGCTCTAGATAATTCACTCAGCAGGTGTATAAATCTTTGATCACTGATAATCTTTTATTAAAAGGATGCTATGCTTCTATACTGACTTTGCTACCTGTGATAAATGCTGTATTTATCCTGTGACATGAAAGATATGATTGATGGAGAGCCATGTAAAATGGCTCAGAGGAATTCAGCCAAAAAGATAATAGTTCCAGGTATCCAGATTCTGTGCAGTGTTTTTCTTTCTTTCTTTCTTTTTTTTACCATTTTAATCATTTATATCATAATGTTTATTGACCCTATTTTTAAAATCCAGAGATTGATTACTGTTCACTGACTTCAGTAGGAATATCCTATACATAATGGTGACTAATGTGTTTTAGTTAGATTCATTTATTAGAGGAGTACTTTAATAAAACAATACATAAAAATGAGTATGTTGAAATTCCTTCTATCTAGTTACAGGGAGATAAACTCTAGACATTCAAGCATGCAGATGTTATATAACCCAGGCCAGAGCCCCATCTGGTATAAGTGGCTAAATTTAAGATGAAGACTAGGCCAGTGTGGCTGAAACAGAGCAGAATATCGAGCTGATTATCAATGACTAACTTCTGAATTCAGTCAATATACATGACCTTGATCCTAAACTTCCTTTTGTTAGAACTGTCCCCATCAGTGAGCTGTTGGCTGCCAATGATTGTAGTATATCATGATCATCATTGCAAGTATTTATTGATCAACCACTGGCATCAGGATTTGAAGCCAGTCTCACTTAGGAGCTGGTTTTGAAGTCAGACTGCCTGGGTTTCCTCCTGGCCTCTGCCACTTACCAGTCTTCACATCTGTAAAATGGGACTATCAATAGTTACTAACTTATTTGGAATAGTTATGGCATAGTGGGTGTTCAGTAAATGTTAGTTATCATTGTAATAACACTGTGCAGTCTCCTAGTTACAAAGTTTGATCTAAAAGGGACCTCAAAGATGATTAAGTTCACTATTTTTCAACTGCAGGTCACAACTTGTTAGTGAATTGTGAAATCAATTTAAGGGCTCACTTCCAGCACTTCATAAACCAAATAAGAGTGTAATCAAATAGAAATTATCAAAGTGCATTGCCTGTAGTAAGAGTAAGTGTTGTTTCATGAAACATTTGTTTTGGAGAGAGAGCAGACATGATTGATCCCCTGCTCACATCACCTCAGGTCTCTTGCTGGTTCTGCCCATCCTCCAGTGTTTTTGTACTTCTCTCCTAAAGAATCTTCCCTGTAGTTTTTCATCAAACTTTCCTTCAGCTACTGGAAACACTGTAGCCTAATGTATTTGTATTGTCTATCTGTTGCCGCATAGCAAATTTTTAAAAAACCTAGTGACTTAAAATGACAGCATTTGTTATGTTACACGATTTCTGAGGGTCAGGAATCCAGAAGTAACTTATCTGAGTGATTCTGGCTCAGGGAGTTTCATAAGATTTAAGTAAAGTTGATAGCTAGGGCTGCGGGATCTGCCTTCAGATTCACTCCTGTGCTTGTTGGCAGGCCTCAGGTCCTTGCTGGCTGTCAGCTGAAGGCCTCAGGTCCTTGCTGGCTGTCAGCTGAAGGCCTCAGGTCCTTGTTATTAAGAGTCCATGTCAAAAAAATTAATTAATTAATTAACTTAAAAAATTTAAAAAAAAAGAGTCCATGTCATGGGGTTCTTTATAGGATTGCTCATAAAATGAGACCTTGCTTCCTCCAGAGACAGAAAAGAGAGAGTCCGAGATGGAGGCCACAGTCTTTCATATTTTAATCTGAGAAGTGACATACCATTACTTCTGCTGTATTTCATTGGTTGCAGTGACCAGCCATGGAACAGCATAGGTGGAAACTACACAAAGGTGTGAACTGTACAAAGCAGGGATCATTGGAGGCCGTCTTTGAGGACTGGCTACCGTAGGTACCATGAGCTTCAGTTCCTGGGAGGTTACACCTGCTGGGGTGGCCTGTAACCAGCTCTCTTGCCTCAGGGCGAGTCAGTCTTAGGTGTATTTTATGCTTCAGAGCTCCCCATGAGATTAGACTAGGGCTGAGACTTCACCTGAAATCTGACCCTTGGTTGATTTCTGTGCCTTTCTTGCTCTGCCTCTTCTATTCCCATACCACTTTCTCCTGAAGGCATCTTTGATTAATCACTCACACTCAAATCCTTATCTCGAGGTGTGATTCTGGGAAACCATGGTGTTTGTGTGTGTGTATGTGTGTTTGCAGAATGGGTCAATATAAAACATTTCTTACTGTAAGTCATGGTCAAAAATGTTGAAATTTTTTAAGTTTGATCTATATCCATTCCTTCATTTTACAACTGAGTAAACTGTAGCCCAAGCAGGTAAAGTCATTAACTCAGTATTACCCAACCCTTAGCAGTTAGATGAGCCCTTAGTTTTATTTATTCCTATGCTTAGCCCTCTGGCTATAAAATCACTTCCATTGGATTGAACTTCAACTCTGCTACTTGATAATTGTGTGACATAAGACAGTTCAGTCCTTCTGGGCTTTAGTCCCCTGATCTGCAACATGAGAGTAATAATGGCTCTGAGTCATAAAAAAAAGGTTGGATCAAAATGAAATCAAATTCAGGCTTCACAATTCAATGGCTTTTTCCCAGCAGTTTTTTTTTTTATTGTGATGAAATACAAATAACAATGTACCACCTTAACCATTTTAAGTATAGTTCATGAGCATGTGGGCATGCTCAACTCTTTACAACCCCGTGGACTGTAGGCCACCAGGCTCCTCTCCCTATGGGATTTTCCAGGCAAGAATACTAGAGTGGGTTGCTGTTTCCTTTCCCAGGGGATCTTCCAAACCCAGGGATCGAACTCACATCTCCTGCATTGGCAGGTGGATTCTTTACTGCTGAGCCACATGGGAAGCCCTCCGTGGTATTAGGCACATTCATAACGTTGTGCAACCATCACCACCATCCATCTAAAGAACCCTACAGCTTTGCAAAAATGAAAGTCTGTGCCCATTAAACAATAGTTCCCCATCTCCCTCCCTACCTAGCCCCTCAGAATCACCATTCGACTTCCCATCTCTAAGATTTACCACTCATTGGCTTTTTGACCTTGAGCAAACAATGCATTTTCATTTCCCTCATCTTGAATGAAAAGAAACTAATACTTTATAGTGTATGTGCGTGTTAAGTCGCTTTAGTCATGTCTGATTCTTTGTGATCCTATGGACTGTAGCCCGCCAGGCTCCTCTGTCCATGGGATTCTCCACGCAAGAATACTAGAGTAGGTTGCCATGCCCTCCTCTAGGGAATCTTCCCAACCCAGGGATCGAACTCACATCTCTTACATATCCTGCATTGACAGGCAGGTTCTTTACCTCTAGCGCCACCTGGGAAGCTAGGGAGGTCCCATTCTAGGGTACAGTTTATCAAAATACCTGGTTTATATAATCAACAGTGGGCTTCCCTGGTGGCTCAGATGGGAAAGAATCCACTTGCAATTCGGGAGACCTGGTTTCAATCCCTGGGTCAGGAAGATCCCCTGAAGGGGAGGGTATGGCAACCCACTCCAGTATTCTTGCCTGGAGAATCCCATGGACAGAGGAGCCTGGTGGGCTACAGTCCATGGGGTCACAAAGAGTCGGACATGACTGAGCAACTGAGCACACATATAATCAACAGCAGCTGGAATTACTGTCATGTACATGGAAGTGCTTTGTAAACCATAAAAACGTGAGCCGTTGTGGTTATTGTTTTAGTACTACACATTAATAGGACATTATTATTATTAGGACCTGCTTATTCATATAGGGTTATATATCAAAGCATTATGAATTTTTGATCAACCTCATGTCATTATTTTAAAATTAATAGTATCACCAAACTTGTTTTTTTTTTTTTCTCTGAAAAAAATAAATTTTTCCTTGTGGGAAAATTATCAAAAGATCTTTTTCTAAATGAGTGATATAACATTTTAAGTAATTTTTAGGTATGTGGAAAAACATAAAAAGATAAATTATAAATAAGTGAGGGGTTTTAGTTCTTTGTATGTCACAATCTGGTAATATTTCTGACAGTAAGGGAGAATTTGATGATGTTTAGCCTCCAGGGACATTTCTTCTTTGAGGAGAGAAGTGTAGTGACTTTATAGTCTGTATTAACATGAGTCTGTATCTCCATTTGGAGCTGCTACTGCTCTGTCTTAATGGATCAAATATTTCAAAATTTTAAGGAGAAACAGTTAAGTGGATCATGTAAACAGAAATTTTAGCAGAAACCAGAAGAAATGATGTTTTAAAATATAATAACTTGAAGCCTATATTTAGAAAAGAACCTATTTTCACTTGGGTTAGCCTCTCTGTAGATTAGAAGAATGAATTTGCCTACATAGGGAAAAAATAAAGCCTGATTCTGGCCAAGGGACTGTAAACCTAGTTTTTATTTTAATTTTTTTTAGTTAAAAAAAAAAACAGCTGAGTTCATTGAAAACTATGGCCTTCTCTGTAAAGAAATAAGCACTCATGTACTTTCTTGTGGAAAATAGTATATCTTTTATGAAAGGCAATTTGGCAGTATTCATCAAAATTCCATATGCAGTTTGGACCCGGAAATTCTTCTGGGCATGTACATGTGTGCACATATGTGTCACTTATTCTGTCAAGTGTTTCTTTTGTAGTTGAATAGATTATATAGATAATACAGGATCTCTAAACAGACCTAGCAAGACTTAGAAATTTTTTACAGGCATCAAAATGAACATTTACTTACCGTTTGTGTGCACACACATATATAAGAAAATTTATATGCGATGTTGTTCATTATAGTGTTTATTTTTTTAACTCTGGTAATAGATGAAAGTTTGGGAGCCATCCAATGTCTGTCAATTTAGGATTGGTTTAAGAAATTATGATACACCCACATGGTAAAATGCTTTGCCATTATGAAAAGACTGAGGTTGCTTTTTATGTGCTGATGTAGTACAAATTCTAAAATATATCATTAAGTAAAAATGTCAAGATGCAATGCAGTACATATGCTAACTTTTATGTAAAAATGGAAGAAATATTAATATTTATGTTCAAACACTGGTAGGATAAACAAGCAAACAGAATACCCACTTTCTCAAAAGTAGAGATAAAATGCATATGTTCAGTCCTCCCCTTTGCATAAGGAAATGTACCAATAATTGAAAAAATGGTTTCTCAGCATTTGAACTTGTCTCTGAGAGGGTCAGACATCAGTCTCCCAAACCCAGAGGCAAGTGTGAAGCCAAGTGGGCCCCTCAAAGCATTTATGTCTTCAAAAAAGATGATGTGCTAAGGATCGAAAAATGTTGTTTTTGTTCCATCCTCTTTGCAATACCTCGGGAACAGGAATGTATTTGGAATATTGTTTTTCTCCTCCTTTGGGGACTCAGCCGAAACTGAGGCAGAAAGAGTTTCATTTTTATATCTTCTTATACAATTTTACTCTTCACTAGCAGAATACAGAATTGAGCTTATCAGTAGTAACTCCTAAAATTTTCCTGCATGTCTCAACACTTGTGCTATCTGTTACCTTATTTAATAAACCACAATTGAACAATTATTCTTGTCCTGATATTCCATGCCTCACCTAGCACAGGGCCTCATTTAACAGATGCTTAGTAAATGTTTGCTGAATTAAGCCACCTGTTTTATTTTACATTGATAAAATCACCCACATGCAGGGAAAATGTTAAAATGACTTGCATTTTGGTTGTGAAATTAAAATCCAAAACCATGACCTTCCTTTTGAAATACAAATTGCTTATCTCATAAAAACCCTTTGTCTATCATTTTGGAAAATATGCTCTTGTACTTTGATTCCCAATCCCTAGATAATTGAGGCAAAACAGTATTCAGTGCTACTGGAATTTAAGCCAGTGGTAAAGACATGTATTAAATGTATTGATTTGTTTTTTTCCCCAGCATATATTTAGTCCCCTTGTATGTTGTTTCTTTTTCTCCTGATCCAAGTTGGTGGTCAGGATGTAATTTACAAGGTTTCTAAAGTAACTAAATTATTGCCAGCTATTGGACAACTGCCTTTTCAATTTCAAGCCTTAGAAAAAGAGCTCTACCAAAGTACAACTCCCAAATGATATTTGTCTTTCTCTGTCAACTTATTTCACTGAGTATGATTATCTCTAGATCCAACCATGTTGCTGCAAATGGCATTATTTCATTCTTTTTCATGGCCAAATAGTATTCTATTATATATATTGTATGTACCACAGCTTCTTTATTCACTCATCTGTCAATGGACATTTAGGTTGTTGCCATGTCTTGGCTACTGCGAATAGTGCTGCTGTGAACATAGGGATGCAGACTGGATAGTCTTTCTATAGTTGGAGAATATGATGATTTTAAAACCTACCTGAAAGTTTTTGATTCCTCTCTCCCATCAAAAGATGGAGTCTCTCCCCCTGATTCTTGAACCTGGGTGAGTATTTGTAGTTATCTCAATGACTAGACTGTGGCAGAAATGATGCTGTGTGATTTTGGACCTATATTGTAAAAGGCTATATCACTTCTACATAACTCTCTCTTTGGGGATGCTCACACCTGAAACCTAATCATCATGTTATAACCAAGCCCAAGCTCCATCATATCAAATACTAGCTTTCTAGGTATCACACTGATAAGAGAAAGCTGAGTATTTGCTTAAAACACTACCTCATGGAGTCTGAGGGAGTCTCAGAGAACGAACACAATACATCTGGTGCTATCTTGAGAGTTGGCAGGTTGGCGTTAAACTGGATCTTTCCATATAGGGGCCTGATTCTGTTTGGGTAAGTATCTTAGGATTGGTGGCCACAAGCTGAGTATTTTGAGGTTAGAGGCTCAAAGACTCTTGGCATGAAAACTCTTCCACTGAAGAGTGGTAAGTCTTTCAGGAAGTTCCTATAAAGAAGAGTGATTTTATCTGCAACTTTTATCTTCCTGTGTAACAGGAAGTTAGGCTAACAATTACAATGGAATAGCAAAATCAGTTGAATGTAGAAAGTAAGCTGTGTAGGGGTAAATAGTTTGGTGTTTTATGGAGAGGAGATGTGTAGCTGTCTGGCCAGTGCCCCAGGTAAAGTCACAGCCTGAAAGCCATCATCAGTCAAGAGACTTGTGAGTGAGCCATCAGATGATTCTAGCCTGCAGTTACACTGAGTCAAACAGACCTTACCCACATTGCAGATTTGTGAGCAAAATAAATGTTGTTGCTTTAAACCACTGAATTTTTGGATGGTTTACACGTACCCAAGCATAACCAGAATGAGGAAATTACCATATCTGAGTCCAACTTTTCCAACATAGGAGTAAACACTCAAATTTACAGCCCTATTTGCATCTAGGATATAGAGATGGGACCTAGACCCCTTCAATCAGAGGCGCCCATGTGAGACATCTGTTTAGAAGTGAACAATCTGATGCTTCCATTTCTTCTGGAGACATGTCTAGCCTCTAGCGGTGGCAACGACAGTAGTTTCTTGGTGGTTGCAATTGAGTTCCTGCCACAGATCTGGCATCAGGATAGCAGCAATGAGAGCTTCCTCTAGGGATCAGTGGCAGTAGTTTACCAAGTCTGTTTTGAGGTATAGTTGCAAGTTCTTTTCCTGGACAATTCTGCAGCCCTCCAAGCAACTGGGAGAACTGTGGATGAGTGACTTTACTGCTTAATAATCAACTTGATCAAGAAAATGGTACAAGAAATGGTCCCAGCAAAGGATCCTCAGGAAAGTAGGGGGAAATCTCAGGTTGATTATCTCTTTTCATTGTTGCTGATGTCTCTGAAAACCTGACTGGTACTGAGTCAGTCCAAAGCATGCATCAATCAAATAGCTAATTAAATTATTACCTGTTCTCACTAGGGATAACATGCTCATTTGGGGTAAGGTTCTAAGGTATGCAGAGGCAGTTGTCATAGTATAATATGCAAAGCTTAAGAAATACAAAATTTGTGGTGGAAGGTAGTTGCTTCTACCTGAACATCACAGTTTAAAACAAGATGAGAGCTCATATCAAAGAAAAAGCAGAAATTTGTGGAATTTCTATGATTTTACTCAAAGAATCTCCTGTCACTTGTAGCCACTGGGCTGACATAGCTAAAACAAAACTCAAATTTTGATTCTCAGGCTGTTGTTTAAAAACATTGATTTACCAGATATTTTACATAAAAGGTAGATTTCATTGAGAGAGATTGGGATCCCAAAAATGGGAATGGAGGGACTTCCCTGGCAGTCCAGTGGTTAGGACTTTGCCTTCCAATGGACAGGGTGAGGATTCAATACCTGGTCGGGGAGCTAAGATCCTATATACCTCACAGCCAAAAAACCAGAATATAAAACAGAAGTAATATTGTAACAAACTCAACAAAGACTTTAAAAATGGTCCACATTAAAAAAAACTCTAAAAAATAATTGGAATGGAAACAGGTGGGACTCAGGTAACTCAGTACTTGAAACCCCATAGAGTTTTCTTTCCTCTCCTGGTTGATGAGGCTGTTCATCCCTTGAAGAGAATGTAACAGCCTTGGGAGAGTGTTTGAAAAGGAAAGAAAATTCTTCTGACTCTTAGCCCACTCCTTCTGACTATTGCCACACCTAAACTAGAATCAAGTCATGACAGGCTCCAGTTGGCAAACTGCGAATTTACTAATGTATATTGGCAAAAATCGGAATAGGTTCACTGAGTGCTATACTAAGGAAAGCAGAACAAAACACTAGATCAGGCTGAATTCATTACTTAAGAAGCATTTATGAGGAGATTCTGATTTCATTGTGCCAGCTTAGGATGCTGGAAGGGAATTCAATGGTTTGTTCAGCTGGACTCAATTAAGGTGCCTGGAATACTTGCCTGGAGAATCCCATGAACAGAGGAGCCAAGCAGGCTGTAGTCCATAGGGTCGCAAAGAGTCAGACATGACTGAAGTGACTTAGCACACACGCACAAGTAAAGGAAGCTGAGATGCTGAAAGTTTCTTAGTTTGATACAGATGAAGGAATCCAAAGATAGGAAGGTAGAAATTTTGTAGTGGATTGGTTATACATTACCCATTCACTCATTCTTGGTACTTTACACTTAGAACTTCTGCCATATTTTCTTCCAGTAGTGTGTGAAGTGAACTGAACCATACAAACATAGGAAGTGCACCATATTCTCAGTTTAACATTCAATGTTAAATTTGAAAAATGATTAGCAATAACCCAGGACTCATTTTTCTGACCCTTTTCATATACAAAGTAACTAACACATCCTTTCCAAGAACAGAATTCACACACTGAAGAAGTGTGCTTCATCAGTGAGTGGACAGCTAATGCCCACTGGTCTTGGGTGGTGGTGGGAAAAGTATTTGACACTGCTTTGCCCCTGGTGGCCACTAGGAGTACCAGTCAGTTGTGGTATGTGTTAAGCCATACCTTGCAAGGTGCAGGAAGCTGGCAGGTCCTAATCGGTGGGAAATTATAGGTTAGGTCGGTGATTTTTGCCCACTAGAGGGTATTTGGCAATGTCTATAGATATTTTGGGTTGCTGCAAATGGGAGGGTGCTACTGGCATCCAGGGAGACCAAGGATGCAGCTAAACATCCCATAGCATACAAGACAATCCCCAATTCCTCAACAAAGTATTATCCAGCCACAAATAGCAATAGTCTCAAGGTTAAGAAACTTGGGGTTAGGTACACTTAGAATATATATAAAGCAGAGACATTACTTTGCCAACAAAAAGTCCATAAAGTCAAAGCTTTGGTTTTTCCAGTAGTCATGTATGGATGTGAGAGTTGAACCATAAAGAAGGCTGAGTGCCAAAGCACCAATGCTTTCAAACTATGGTGTTGGAGAAGACTCTTGAGAGTCCCTTGGACTGCAAAGAGATCAAACCAGTCAGTCCTAAAGGAAATCAATCCTAAATATTCGTTGGAAGGATTGATGCTGAAGCTGAAGCATCAATACTTTGGCCACCTGATGCGAGAGCTGATTCATTGGAAAAGACCCTGATGCTGGGAAAGATTGAGGGCAGGAGGAGAAGGGGACAGAGGACGAGATGGTTGGATGGCATCACTGACATGAGTTTGAGCAAGCTCCAGGAGATGGTAAAGGACAAGGAAGCCTGGCATGCTGCAGTCCATGGGGATCACAAAGAGTTGGACACCACTGAGTGACTGAACAACAACAAATACTTAAAATATGTACAGGAAATAGAAACTGACCAACTCTGCTGTGTTGTATATAGAGATTGGTAAACATTTTCTTTAGCGGGCCAGGTAGTAAATATTTTAGGCTTTGTGGATCACATAGTCTCTGTTTCAACCGTAGACAATACTCAGAAATGAAAGGGAAAGTCTATGTTCCAATACAGCTTTATTTCACAAACAGGTTGTAAGTTGGATTTGGTCCACAGATACAGAGGAATAGCCTAAACATTACAGCTACAGTTGTTTCGTCCTTTATTTTATGATGCTGATCAACAGCTCTTTTGTTTAGTGATGCTTTTTATTTTGTAATAAATCATTTCAGTTATAATAAGCTTTAAAAAATAAAGTGTGATTATTAATGGCAGATGAACTATTGAATTTCCACTTCTCAAGAAAGTTGTTCATGGACATGTAAATTGCACAAAATTTTTGGAGACATTTACCATCCACCCTGGGAGCCAAAATAATATGATTGATTATGTAAAATCCTGAGACATAAATCTGTGAGGAATACATATCTGTTTTGAAACTTAGCAATTTATTTAAGAAGCCTGAGCCTGAGGTCAGCAGTTTAACATGTACATCATGTCAGAAAGTGTATTTCTATACACATTGTGAAGCATGACTTTTAATTTTGATCAGTCATTTACTAAATTAATGCCATTCATTTCTACTCCAAGTTTTCATGTGCACATATTAAAAGTGAAATGATAGATGCTACTGTGTTAACACCATTAGCAGAAAGAAGAACTGCAAAAAAGAATTAAATGAGGTCAGTTTTATATCAGTAATATTGGAAATTTCAAATGGAAAATCTGGTAATCTCAATGATGGTTTAATTTTATTTTTACTCAGTTCATGGAATAAAAGTGAAGTTTTTAGAAGTTCATTCTGTCAAAGGGGAAAATATGGCATTATTATTAATTCAATTGAAAATTCAGTTAAAAAGTTCAGCATTGACGACACGGTTCTCTTTTATGATACAGAATGAAAACAACACTTTGTGAAGCTCAGTGTCATGGCAAAAAGATTTTTACAAAGTGAAGATGGAGCAGAAGTGTACTTGGAATTGGTTGACATGCACGAATGACACAAAACTGAGTCTAAAAAGCTATGATATTATAATCTTCAAAATTTAAAAGGCAGTTGTCAAAATTCACAAAGACTTTATACATGCACACATTAACTGAACTAAAAAAACTATTGCAATTAAGTTCATACTGAATATAAAAATATTTTAGCATGGCTGTACATGGTTTTTCTCAAGCTGAGGAAAATTCATATAGGAAAGACTGGTAAATTTTTTTAAATTAAACTTTGGATATATTGCAATTTTCAAACTGATATTTTGGTCTCTTTCCTTAGAAGGCTGTAGTGGGCAACAGTTCAGTTCAGTTCAGTCGCTCAGTCATGTCTGACTGTTTGCGACCCCATGGACTACAGCACGCCAGGCCTCCCTATCCATCACCAACTCCCGGAGGTTGCTCAAACTCATGTCCATTGAGTCGGTGATGCCATCCAACCATCTCATCCTCTGTCATCCCCTTCTCCTCCCACCTTCAATCTTTCCCAGTATCAGGGTCTTTTCAAATGAGTCAGTTCTTCACATCAGGTGGCCAAAGTATTAGAGTTTCAGCTTCAAGCATCAGTCCTTCCAATGAATATCAGGACTGATTCTTAGGATGGACTGTTGGATTCTCCTTGCAAGTCCAAGGGACTCTCCAGACCTTCTCCAACACCACAGTTCAAAAGCATCAATTGCTTTCTCCGCTCAGCTTTCCTTTATAGTCCAACTCTTCACATCCATGGCACTAGATAGGAAACAGTGGAAACAGTGGCTGACTTATTATTTTCTGGGCTCCAAAATCTTACTGCATCATGGTAGTTGCAGCCATGAAATTAAAGACACTTGCTCCTTGGAAGGAAAGTTATGACCAACCTAGACAGCATATTAAAAAGCAGAGACATTACTTTGCCAACAAAGGTCCGTCTAGTCAAGGCTATGGTTTTTCCAGTGGTCATGTATGGATGTCAGAGTTGGACTATAAAGAAAGCTGAGCGCAGAAGAATTGATGCTTTTGAACTGTGGTGTTGGAGAAGACTCTTGAGCGTCCCTTAGACTGCAAGGAGATCAGTCCTGGGTGTTCATTGGAAGGACTGATGCTGAAGCTGAAACTCCAATACTTTGGCCTCCTGATGCAAAGAGCTGACTCATTTGAAAAAAACCTGATGCTGGGAAAGATTGAAGGTGGGAGGAGAAGGGGATGACAGGGGATGAGATGGTTGGATGGCATCACCGACTCAATGGACATGGGTTTGGGTGGACTCTGGGAATTGGTGATGGACAGGGAGGCCTGGCGTGCTGCTGTTCATGGGGTTGCAAAGGGTCGGACATGACTGAGTGAGTGAACTTAACTGAACTCACATCCATACATGACTACTGGAAAAACCATAGCCTTGACTAGATGAAACTCTGTTGAAAAAGTAATGTCTCTGCTTTTTAATATGCTGTCTAGGTTGGTCTTAACTTCCCTTCCAAGGAGCAAGTGTCTTTTAATTTCATGGCTGCAGTCACCATCTGCAGTGATTTTGGAGCCCCCAAAAATAAAGTCTGTCACTGTTTCCATTGCTCCGGTGGAGGCGTGGGTTGGTGGTAGCCTGCTGCAGGGTTGGGGGCATTGAGTGTGTAGCAGTGTGTGCATGGGACCTTTTGAAGGAGGTCACCATTATCTTCATTACCTCCACCATAATTTGACCACAGGTAAATAACAGAGAGGGAACACAGCCCCGCCCATCAACAGAAAATTGGATTAAAGATTTACTGAGCATGGCCCTGCCCATCAGAACAAGACCCAGTTTCCCCCTCAGTCAGTCTCTCCAATCAGGAAGCTTCCATAAGCCTCCTATCCTTCTCCATCAGAGGGCAGACAGACAGAAAACCACAGTCACAGAAAACTAAACAATCTGATCACATGGACCACAGCCTTGTCTAACTCAGTGAAACTATGAGCCATGCCATGTAGGGCCACCCAAGATGGATGGATCATGGTGGCAAGTTGACAAAACCTGGTCCACCGGAGAAGGGAATGGCAAACCACTTCAGTATTCTTGCCTTGAGAATCCCATGAACAGTATGAAAAGGCAAAAAGATGGAACACAGAAAGATGAACTCCCCAGGTCAGTAGGTGCCCAATATGCTACTGGAGATCAGTGGAGAAGTAACTCCAAAAGAATGAAGAGATTGAGCCAAAGCAACGACAACACCTGTTTGTGGATGTGACTGGTGATGGAGGTAAAGTCCGATACTGTAAAGAGCAATATTGCATAGGAACCTGGAATGTTAGGTCCATGAATCAAGGCAAACTGGAGGTGGTCAAACAGGTGATGGCAAGAGTGAACATTGACATTTTAGAAATCAGTGAACTAAAATGGACTGGAATGGGTAAATTTAACTCAGATGACCATTATATCTACTACTGAGGGCAAGAATCCCTTAGAAGAAATGGAATAACCATCATAGTCAACAAAAGTGTCTGAAATGGAGTACTTGGATGCAATCTCAAAAACGACAGAATGATCTCTGTTCATTTCCAAGGGAAACCATTCAATATCACGGTAATCCAAGTCCATGCCCTGACCACTAATGCTGAAGAAGCTGAAGTTGAATGGTTCTATGAAGATCTACAAGACCTTCCAGAACTAACACCCCAAAAAGATGTCCTTTTCATTATAGGGGTCTGGAATGGAAAAGTAGGAAGTCAAGAGACACCTGGAGTAAAAGGCAAATTTGGCCTTGGAGAACAGAATGAAACAGGGCAAAGGCAAATAGAGTTCTGCCAAGAGAATGCACTGGTCATAGCAAACACCCTCTTCCAACAACACAAGCGAATACTCTACACATGGACATTATCAGATGGCCAACACCGAAATCAGATTGACTATATTCTTTGCAGCCAAAGATGGAGAAGCTCTATACAATTAGCAAAAACAAGACCGGGAGCTGACTGTGGCTCAGATCATGAACTCCTTATTGCCAAATTCAGACTTAAATTGAAGAAAGTATGGAAAACCACTAGACCATTCAAGTAGTGGGCAACACCAAAGTAATATTTCTATGGAAGTAAAACATTTATTCATGACAAGTATATGAACTGAAAATTAAATTTCTCTGTATTTCTTTCTACTGATGACTAAAATGTGTATCTTACTAGTACAGTTGCTTTCCTGTAATTTGGGCAAGAAGTTGCCCTATTTTTTAACATTCATATATGTAAAATATGTACCACAATATAACACTCTTCAACATTGTTCTAGGTGTCTTGCTAATCTCCACAGAAAGCACTTAGACTCTTAAGAAATACAGTGAGATACTGAACAGGTCAGTAATAAGAGAAATTAGTGGTCTCTCTCTGCTGCTCAGAGCTGTTGTTGAAATGAATTTAACAATGGGATCACTGAAAAGGTCATTAAGCTCCAAATACAGTCAATTAAGAACCTGTCAAGAAGGGAAATGGGCCCTCTCCTGGCCCTTCACTACTCTGTGCTGTGTTCTCTCTGGTAGACATTTGTTGTTTTCAATGCCCAATATCCACTGCCAATTCCCAAGAGTTCACAAGTTTTCTTTTGGGGAATATCTCTCCCTTTGTTTTTTTGTTTTGTTTTGTTTGGTCTTTGTTGTTTAGTTGCTAAACTGTGCCCGACTCTTGGTGACTCCATGGATTCTAGCCCACCAGGCTCCTCTGTCCATGAGATTCCCAGGCAAGAATACTGGAATAGGTTGCCATTTCCTTCTCCAGGGGATCTTCCCAAGCCAGGGATTGAATCCTCATCTCCTGCATTGGCAGGTGGATTATTTAGCACTGAGCCACCATAGAAGCCCAAACTGGTCTTGGTGTAATATAATTCCAGGTTTCTGCCTCACTGTTTGGAAAGCAAAGGCATTTGATCCTTCCTTGTCTTGCCTACTTTAACAACCAGGATGGAGGAGTTGATCTGAGCTTGGCTAACATGATGTTGTCTCCTAAACTTGAATCTTGAACAAATGATGCACAAAAACAATTTGAGATCATCCACTAATTAGCCACTTCCTGCTTTGTGTCAGTGGCTATAGAATGCAAGGCCTGTGTCTATAGTGACCCTGGTTTCTACAGACTCCCAGACCTGACTTTCCAACCTCTATCTTCAGTTAAGCAGAGTTTGTGTGGGTTACTGGTCAGCAGAGAACTCTACCTGACACATCCTTCTTTAGCAATGCTTTTTCTTATATCCACTGCAAGTGAATTACTCTATAACCTGCCCACTCTGCTTGTCTGTAAGGAAGACATTTCTTCCTAAAGGTAATTTGCATGAAGGTGTTAAGGACTTAGTGTGTTACTCTTCCTAAGAGTCTCAGAATGGTGAAAGGATCTTTACGGAGAAGGCAGTAGACAAGCCTTGAAGGATAGATGTTCTGACATTTGATTTCCGTAAGCCTATTGCAGAAGGCAATGGCACCCCACTCCAGTACACTTGCCTGGAAAATCCCATGGACGGAGGAGCCTGGTAGGCTGCAGTCCATGGGGTTGAGAAGAGTCAGACATGACTGAGAGACTTCACTTTCGCTTTTCACTTTTATGCTTTGGAGAAGGAAATGGCAACCCACTCCAGTGTTCTAGCCTGGAGAATCCCAGGGATGGGGTCGCACAGAGTCGGACACGACTGAAGTGACTTAGCAGCAGTAGCAGTATAGAATGAAATGCTACTGTTTATTGAATACTTTGCCATGTACGTATCATTGTGCTAGGTAATCCCCATGACAACACCTCCAAGAAGGTATTATTATGCCTATTTTATAGATGTGAAATGAAAGGCTTAGAACAGTAAATGAATCTAAGGTCACCAGGTAATATTTGGGCTTCCCTGGTAGCTCGGTCAGTAAAGAATCTGCCTGCAGTGCAGGAGACCTGGGTTCAATCCTTGGGTCGGGAGGATCCCCTGGAGAAGGAAATGGCAACCACTCCAGTATTCTTGCCTAGAAAATCCCAAGGACAGAGGGGCTTGGAGGGCTACAGTCCATGAGGTCGCAAGAGTCGGACATGGCTTAGCGACTAAACCACCACCACCAGGTAATATTTAGGGAAGCCAGAATTTGAATCTATGCTATTTGTTTAAGTCTCCTTTTACTCAGCCTAATGTTTTTGAGATTAATCCATTTTATTGGATCCATCCTAATTCATTCTTTTATTGCTTGTTAACTATATGAATATACCACAAAGTTTTTCGCTGATTCATTTTCCTGTCAGGATATTTTGTTAATGGCTAGTCTGAATAAAGGTGTTCTGAACATTCTTGTACAGGTCTTTCTATAGATGTATGCATTCCTTTCTTACAGTAAATGTATATTTAGAAGTGGAATGGCTGGGTCATGAGGAAGGAATATACTAAATTTTATTAGAAACTAGGATGTACAATTTTACATTCTATCAGTAATGTTTGAGAGTTTCAGTTCCACATATTCACCCACACTTGGTATTTTTGATCTTTTCCATTCTAGTGGGTATATAGTTTTATCTCTTTCCCCAATGATTAATAATGTTGAGAACCTTTTCAAATGCTTGTTGGCAATTTGGATACCTTTTGTGAGTGCCTATTCAAGTCTTTTGTTCACTTTATTGTTGTTGGCTGACTATGAAAATCTGTGACACCATACTTGACTGACTACACAGAAAATCTGTGATTCTATACCCATGTCAGAGAACATAACCACCAACTCAGTGACATTCACTGTTTACCCAAAAGTGACAAAGCTGAGCTTTGATATAGAGAAAAGTCATATTTTTAAAGATTATCTCGCATTACATGTTCCTGCCTATGTATCAAGGCCACAGGTTTTCAACTGACAGTGGTAGGCCAATTTTAACAAGCAGAACTGCTTGCTAAGCCAGTATTTTAACTGACATAGTTGCTAATTTTTTATGAGGCGATAACTCCAGAAAATCAGACTCTATTGCCTCTCTTAAAAAATTGGAAAATCTGAGTACATTGGGATTTTACCGCTTTGGCAAACATCAGCTAAAACTGAGCAGTAGCTGCCCTCTTAGACAAAGCACATGCTTTCCAGTTTAGCACAGCCTCAGCACCATCCTTCCTTGTTATCTTAGTCCCAAGTTGTTTCACTCACAGCACCTATGTGGCCTCTGTAAGCATGGGTGAATTTTCATCCTGGCCTCAGAACCAGGCTTGCCTCTTTTGAGCTACCAGTTTATTAATTCCTTAGGATTGTTGTAAACTAGATCACTTCCTGCATCTCCCTCTAAACTCTGTAAATGCACAGGCGAACCTGTGACTCAGTTTCAAGAGACCTTATGCACTTTGTATATTTAACCTTATTCCAGATTTAATCTTTTCCCAAGCTTATCTTTCTTTATCTTTAACTTCCCTGGTGGCTCAGATGGTAAAGCGTCTGCCTACAATGTGGGAGACCCGGGTTCAATCCCTGGGTCGGGAAGATCTCCTGGAGAAGGAAATGGCAACCCACTCCAGTATTCTTGCCTGGAGAATCCCTGAACGGAGGAGCCTGGTAGGCTACAGTCCATGGGGTCACAAAGAGTCAGACACGACTTAGTGACTTCACTTTCACTTTCCTCAGCAACTTAAAATATCTTGTTGTAGAAAGTTTATTTAAATCTTTTAAGTGATGAATTCTGCCTCTGCATTGGTATTAGGGATGACTTCTAAGAAAATAAAACCAGCCATTAGCTACAGACCCCAAGTAACTCATTGTTTTGTCCATTTCAGAGAGGAGGATCAAGAGGGAAGAAGTGGTAGTGAAAAAAAAGAATCTTCTCCCACCATTTAACATGGGTGCAAACAGGAGGGGACAAGAGTTCATATACATCTGGCCAAATCATATTATAAAATATGTTATTATATCACTATATCACACCTATCGAATAACTAAAATTCAAAATAGTGATAACACCCAATTCTAGTGAGGATGCAAAGGAACTGGATCACTCAGACTGCTGATGGAAATGTATGATAGAGCCACTCTAGAAAAGAGTCTGACAAGTCTCTTACAAAACTAAACATGTGCTTACCATACAACCCACCAGTTTCATTCTTGTACGTTCATCCCAGAGCAATGAAAATGTATGTTCACATAAAAAAAACTGTACGTGGATGTTCAAGAACTATAATCTCCCCAAACATAATCTCCCCAATTGTTCTTTAATGAGTGAATGCTTAAAGAACTTAAAATGACATCCATACCATGAAACACAACTTGGCTACAAAAAGGAATAAGCTAATGATATGCATAACAAGCTGGATGGATTTCTAGGGAATTATGCTGAGTGAAAAAAAGATAATCTCAAAAGTTTACATACTATATGATTTCATTTATATAACATTCTTGAAATGACAAAAATCATAGAAATGGAGAACAGATTAATGGTTGCCAGGGATTGAGTCGGGTGGTGGGGTAGGAGGGAGGTGGTTGTTGCTATGAAGGGTGGAGAAGAGATTCCTGTGATGGAATTGTTCTGTATCTTGACTCTAATGAGTGTCACATGGAACTATATGTGTGATAAAATTGCATGGAACTAAATACACACATACACACATTATGTATAAAACTGGTGAAACCTGAAGAAAATCAGTCAGTCGCATCAATCTCAATTTCCTGGTTGTGATATTGTACTCTAGTTAGGGAAAATGTTACCACCATTGGGATAAACTAGATGAAGAGTATCTGTGATCCGTCTGTATTATTTCTTAAAATTGCAGGCAAATATACAATTACTTCAGGATAAACAGTTTAAAACATACCCTTATTTATTCACCAACTTGATAGACATGAGTTTGAGTAAACTCCGGGAGTTGGTGATGGACAGGGAGGCCTGGCGTGCTGCGATTCATGGGGTCGCAAAGAGTCGGACACTCTGAGTGACTGGACTGGACTGAACTGAACTGATTAAAAGGGGCTTCCCTGGTGGCTCAGATGGTAAAGAGTCTGCCTGCAATGCAGGAAACCTGGGTTTGATCCCTGGGTCACGAAGATCCCCTGGAGAAAGGGAATGGCTACCCACTCCAGTGTTCTTGCCTGGAGAATTCCATTGACAGAGAAGTCTGGTGTGCTACAGTCCATGGGGTTGCAAAGAGTCGGACATAACTGAGCTACTAACATTTTCACTTTTCACTGATTAAAAACTTAGCTTCAAGCTGATGGATCCAATATTATAGCAAAGGGATTTAGGATATAATAATGTAATCATATCCCCTATCGGTCTGGCACAGAGCCTATTTCGGTTACTAAGGCTGTATAACAAATTACCCCCAATCATGGGTGGCTTGAAATAATGACATTTATTTTGCCTCAAATCTGCAATTTGAGTGAGATTCATCTCTCTGCTCCATTTTGGCATCAATTTTGGGGATGATACTTGAAGACTAAGGGCTTCCCAGGTGGCTCAATGGTAAAAAATCCACCTGCATACATTGACACGAATCAGCCATGGAGTTACATGTGTTCCCCATCCCGATTCCCCCTCCCACCTCCCTCTCCACCCGATCCCTCTGGGTCTTCCCAGTGCACCAGGCCCGAGCACTTGTCTCATGCATCCAGCCTGGGCTGGTGATCTGTTTCACCCTAGATAATATACATGTTTCAATGCTGTTCTCTCAAAACATCCTGCCCTCGCCTTCTCCCACTACAATATTGTAAAGTAATTAGCCTCCAACTAATAAAAATAAATGAAAAAAATAAAATAAAATTTATACAAAATAAAAATAATAAACAGTAAAAAAAAAAAAAAAGAATTCACCTGCAATGCAGGAGATGTGGGTTTGCTCCCTGGGTCGGGAAGATCCCCTGGAGTAGGAAATAGCAACCTGTTCCAGTATTCTAGCCTGGGAAATGCCATGGACAGAGGAGCCTGGAGGGCTACACTCCATGGAGTTGTAAAGAGTTGGACATGAATTAGTGACTAAACAAAAACAACGGATTCAGGAACAATAGTCAAATAAAAACAGAATTTGCCCAAGACAAACTATTTTATTAAATTGTATTCTGGCATCTTTAAAGTAATGCTAATAATAATAATTAGCTTTATAAGCAAGTAAATACAAATTCTTAGGTTCTCAAATATTTTCTAACCTGTTTTTGCTATGAAGAGTACACTTAATTCTCTTTCCTGGGTTTGAGAGGCTCCTTTGGGGATTGAAGCAATTTGCTGACTTATTCAAAAAAACACTTTCATTAGCTGTTTGCCAAAAAAATAGGTAAGTAAAACTAATGGCGATAAAGCTGAAGTTAGTCTGCTTTTCTAATCACTAGAATAAAAACAATGGAAGGAATGGAGATTGCAAGTGTTGAACATACTGAGGTCATTAGTTTCCTGTAGCTTCTTAGCAAACTATCCACTCCGGTATTCTTGACTGGAGAACTTCATGGACAGAGGAACCTGTCACAAAGAGTTGGACATGACTGAGCAACTAAGCAACAACAATGATGGTTTTGCAATGTGTCAACCTGCCTAGGCTGAGCTCCATATTCCTTTCCTTTATGTCTCTGATTGTGGTGGAACACAAGAGAGATTTTGATACGAGACTTGGAGGGAGAAGAAAACAGCAGTCATTTTGTAGCTCACACATATTGTCACTCATTTGTTCTCTTACCTCCTGGGAGTTAGAAAGCAGCTGGGTTTTTCTGCTCTACCTTCCCCCAGCTCCTCCTCCAGCTGCTTCCACTCCTTGGCTAGGTGTGTGGGGTTTAGCTCTGTGATGAAGGGTCCCAAGCTTCTACAAGACAACCACTCTACAAGGTCAGAGGCAACGGGTTTCAACCCATCCTTGTGGTCTTCAGCTGGTGCTTGTGGGTTCCAGCTCATTCTTGCTTTTCCTCAGTTCATATCCATCTTCCCTTTCCCTATCCCCACTGCCTGCTCTGTGGGCTTTAAGCTCCAGCATCAGAAACAAAGACAACATCCTTACAGAGACTGCTTAACTAGCTTCCACAATTGTGTAAGGTCAGGTCCCTCTAACAAATCCCTTTTGTGTATGTAGTGGTTTTGCTTCTCTGATTGAACCCTATATGATACAGAATTTGAAATCAGAAGTTTCCAGTTCAAACATGCAAGTTCCTATGAATTGATCTTTTAAACAATATGTGTGTGCTTAGTCACCCGGTCATGTCTGACTCTTTGTGACCCCATGGACTGTAGCCCGCCAGGCTCCTCTGTCCATGGAATTCTCCAGACAAGAATACTGGAATGGCTTGCCATGCCCTCCTGCAGGGGATTTTCCCAACCCAGGGATTAAACCCAGGTCTCCTGCATTGCAGGTGGATTCTTTACCGTCTGGGCCACCAGGGAAGCTTTAAATGGTATATTGAGGTGTAATTGACAAACATATTAGTTTTTCACTCATCCAGCATTCAACAGATATTCTGTTGAGCCTCTTCTATACCTCTATTCATCTAATCTTTTTATTTTCAACAAAAACTATTTCTTTAAAAGTATGACTAAGTATAATTAAACTTTTGACGTTCTGGAAAGACCTGTTAAATAAATAGATGAGAAAATAAATTCTTGTGAGAACCCAGATCTCCTTTTTTTTTTTTTTTTTTTTGGGAAAAGGTTACCAGAGAAAGAAGTATTTATGGCTCATCAGCAATAATGTCGTTTATTTGGAGACTCTTAAAGACAAAAAGGAATGCTGGGATTTCAAGCTGTAGGAGAGATGTTTTGGTCTTAGGGATCAGGGGAGGAACACTTCTGTACATTGTATTGTTTAGCTTTCACGTATGCTGTGTCTCAGGCACTACCTCCTGACGAGCTTGAGGGAGAAAAACAGAGTAAGAGAACAAAGAGCCTCTTCATACACACAGCCCCCCTCACCCATTCCTGGGGTTGGGTATTCTTTACTCTTCTGCTCTGAGGAAGGGGAATTGAGTTGATTAGGTAATTTGTACAAAGTGGTCTCCATCAAACAACCTCGTGAGAGTCTTCCTGACAAGGTATACTTAGCTGCTTTTCAACTGCATAAATCACAATTTAAAATCTGTTGCACAGAGGGAAACATTACAGTGACTCATTTTTCCTTGAAGACGGATAAGCATCAGCTCATGCATTTTTACAGAGCTCACATTTCTGTGTCGATACGTGCATTTTTAGAGAGCTCACATTTCTGTGTTGATATTTCTATTTTGCAATTTAAATATTTCATTTGTATGACTGATATTAAAAGTACTGTAATGCCACTGGAGGTGTGAGACCCCTAGAATTTGGTTAATTATGAGTGTACCTGGAACTAATTTCGTGATGCCTCAATTTTACAAGATTTAAAGCACATCACTTTGCCAGAGACTCGTGAGTCTTCACACATCAGAGGATTCCAATAAAGAAAAGAACTATACCTTCGTTTTATCTAAATTAGACCAAAGAACTGTATAAATGCAAGTGCTACACAAGTGGGACATACTTGGATGACTGTCCCAGTTGTTAACATATTTAAAAACGTCCATATTGGTTAGTGAAGAGATGCTGTTCTGAGCTCCACAAGCTCCCCCTACCTGCCACCCCAGTCACCTCTGTCCAGAACCCTCCAGAACCCCAAACACCATTCATTGATGCAGCAAATAAAGGATTATCACCCACCACAGTCGGGTATCTTCAGGACTCAACGCAAACACTTGGGTGGGCTTTCAGTCTGGTGCCTGAAGTATGTACAGCTGTGAAATCTTTCTAATATCTCTCATGCACACAGATGGAATGGAGAGGGGGCTGACATTGACATTGTGAGATTTCAGGCAGGGTCCTTGCTTAACCTCTCTGAGCCTCAGTTTCCCCCATTTATGAAATGGGCAGTGTGGCCAAGACTATAGCTAATGACCCTTTGAGTTCTATTCTGGGATTCTATGATTTAGAAACATCTGAATGTTTTCGATTTTCATCTTAGAGGTCTGGGGTCTTGCAGGGGGAGAAGAATGGCTAAAAGTAGTTGGATAGCTTGTTCCAGGAGGCTGGCCTAGCAGTGGGAATGACACAGTGAACGCTGGAAAAGATCCCTGAACAACCCTGCTGAGTAAACCATTTGCAATTCTTATTCTGAAACTTCTCAAAAAAATTCATACTGGAGCTAGAAAGTGCCCGGAAAACAGCAGCTAAAATGACCAGCAAAACAGAAGGTCTATTTGAAGGCAAATGAAAAGATTTCTTACTCTTCTGCCTAGAAAGGCAACCTGGAGTGGGAGATAGAGTCAAAAACTATACATTTCTGAGACATGGAGTGATGAACACCAGCTTATTCATCAAACCTATTCTAAGCAGCTCTTGAAGATTCAAAGGACTAAATTTAGAGGCCTCTCCCCTCTGTACCCATGATAGGAATGTAAAGTGGGAGTGATGAGTTTATGAAACGTGTCACTCCCAAGCAGTCCTATGAGCAATTTATATTGATTCAAACAGGATAGGTATTCTTTCATGGTAACAAATCTATAACCTAGGTAGAACACTGATACTCAGGCTACATACGGCAAGTAAGGTCTGACCTCTTCTAACCCAGTATGGCCACTGTCACACAGAGAATGTAGGCTCAAATGACACCGATAGGCTTCCGGAAGGACAATTCACTTCATCTTTTTTCCTTTTTTAATTTTCACTATTTTGTTGTAATTGTTTTAGAGAAGTAATGAATGGGCACTTTCAAAAAGGAAATTCAAACAGTTCAGAAGACTATGAAAAGTAAAGTAAAATTTCTCCTGCCAACATCCTTCTCCTTACAAGTAATCACATGAATAGCTGTCAGTCCATTTCCCCTTGTTAAAAAATATATATGTACATATACATATATATAGTGATTGTGTGTGTGTGTATATATATATATATATATATTTGTTGTTCAGTTGCTAAGTCGTGTCTGACTTTTTGTGACCCCATGGACTGCAGCACACCAGGCTACTCTGTCCTCCACTATCTCCCAGAGTTTGCTCAAATTCATGTCCATTGAGGCACTGATGCTATCTAACCATCTTATCCTTTGCCACTCCCTTCTTCCTTTGCCTTCAAGTTTTCCCAGCGTCAGGGTCTTTTCCAATGAGTTGGCTCTTCACATCATGTAGCCAAAGAGTGTGTGTGTGTGTGTATACAGTTTACTTTTAAAATATCTTTCTATATTAGTACATATAAACTTAACTTTTATTGGCTGCATAATATTCCATTGTGTGAATAAACCATAGTTTATTTAACCTACTAGCAAACAGTTAGGATGTTTCCAGCCTTTGCCCCATTTACAATGTTACAGTGAATATTTCTTATTCTCACATATATTTTATACCTTGGTTCACTTGTTTGTTAGGGTGTTTCTATACAATAACTTTCTGGAAAAAAATACCACTACATTAAATTATATCACATGATGGTTTGATGAAATGGTCAAATTTCTCCTCCAACTTATGCTCTCACCAACTGTTTATGAGGTTTCCACATTTTTACTGCTGCTTCTCCCAGCTACATAGAAACGTATTCAGGGAAGTATATGCCTACTCTCCTAAGAGCACAGATGTTATGAGGATAGCACAGTGATATAAATAAGCTTGGGGAGTTGGAGAAATGCCATATAACAATATCTCTGTTGGCCAAATGGATAAAATCAAATCATGAAGAGTTTTTCCAATGAATTTCATTTCTAGCTTCCAAACAGGGGATTTGAGCAGAATTTTATTTTTAATGTATATTTACTATGTATTTCATCCACAGAAGAGAGTACACCTTAGAAAGTATAAAAAGTGAACACCTGTGTAGAATCTTCTTTCCTTATGTCAGTGAGAAGTTGGATTGAATGGAGTAACGGCAGTTTTCATTTCCATTTACCTGATCATGATGGAGGTCACACAATCTCCCCTTTCTGTATCCTTCTTTGCCTAATCCTCCCCATGTGTGTATTCAGTAACATGTAAGCAATTAATAGACCTTACTCATTTTAATTTTGTGATTATTTTAAAGTAATTTCAAAGAACATCATGGGTTTGTTTAAATTCCAAAACTAAGGGGTTAAGGTGTGATACATCCCAGGATTATATGCATATTGCTAAGAAACATGGCCTTACATCCAAGGAATAGATCCCTAGTTGTGAACTTTTCAGCATTAAAAAGCAGATGGGAGTGTACATGATAGAGTGTGCCTGGAGGGAGACCTAGGTGAAGGTATGTGTGCAATGGGGCAGTGGGGCAGTGGTCCATATGCTTCTGAAATATACCTGCTGTTCCCAGTTATGCAAATTGATGAAAAAAGGCCAGAGCTGGGAAGCTGGTGGATGGTAAGAAATAGCTCCTCTCTCTCCTCCCGCTTAGCCTGCAGCATATGGACGGAGAGGCTATGATGGACAGAAAGAAGCCAGTTCTCCCTCTCTTCTACCCTAGCTGCATCTTACATCACAGAAACACAGGCCTTCCTGTGTCCCTTCAGGAATGTGTGATGCTCAGTGTTGATTCATTTTTGTTGAAATCTTTTAGGAAAGGTTTCTGATGGGAAATCTTTAATTATTAAAATCCAGCCACTACAACCATTTAAAATTATAATGCCTGAATATCTGTACTGCTTTAATTTGTTTCATTAATTTAATGTAAAGGCAGCCTCTAGGGACATGTTTACAAGGTAAGGAATATTATAAAAATGCTGCTAATTCTCTTTGGATAGTTCTAAGTCTGGATATATTCAAATATCTGAATAATTACTTGAGTCATTTTAATTTAATTTTAGTATTTCTCAATATACAAATAAAATATGAGATACAATTTTTTTTTAAATGAAGATTTTTTTTTCAAGCAAGAATGTGGCGCCTGGGGTAGAAATTTCAGCTGGCTTATAGATCAGGCATTGGTTTGCTACTCCCTGACACCTGGTTATTATTAGTATGGTAACACCTCCCACACCCTGTGACCATAGGCATTTACTGGCTTCATGTTGCTTTTTTATTTGAACACCATACAGCATGTTTTAAGCCCCAGTAGCCAGAGGTATTTGTTTGCAGAACTTAATTCCTGTACAAAATAAATAAATAAATAAAAATCACTTCCTCTTTTGCAAGTCTGCCAATTTGTGTTCTTCAAGGGGCAATTATGTTAGTGCAAAAACCACAGTGATAAATAATCTCCCTGTATTTGAAATTTAAAATGAAGCCCTCCAGAGGGTTAGGTCAGAAAAAAACAGTGATAGCTTACTTTGCTGGACTCAAGTTCAATTTAAAATTCACATGTTAATAAAGAAAACGTCTTCCTTTCTGTTTTGGACTGAAAGAGAGAAAATAATGATAAAAACAAGTTAAGACTTACCTTAGTAATTAGGGAGTCCCAATGGATCAGACTTGCTAATAGGAACCCAATTAAAACACATTTTTGAAGGATTTTTGTTAGAACTTATAAACATCCCAGAGCAAGTTCTAGAATGTCAGCTTTTTTTTTCCCTTTTAAGTTTACAATTATGTTTTTATTGTATGTTGCATACCAAGTAGGGCTAGGAGAACCCTCTGTCTATTAATCAATTTTGAGACAGTGCATAAGACTCTAGCACATCAGAGCCAGACAGGGAAACACAATTTCTTTGTAGCCCACATGTCAGGGCCTAGCCTTCTATTAGAAAAGCTTGTCATTAATAAAGAATCTACTTTGCATCATTTGTGTCTGAAGATCAGAAATTGCTGAACTTAGTTCACAGCCTCACTGCCAATGTACAGGCACCTGCCAGGTTGAGAGGGTACAGCCACCCAGGACAGCTTGGAACAGAGTGAGGAAAGCTTTTTCAATATGCCAACATAAAATGAGCAAGATGGGACCAAAAAACGAACGCCCCATCTACCCACCTACTGTTCTTGATCTAGAAATCACTCAGTCCTTTGGTTATTGTCAAGGAGCATTGGGAAGAAGACCCATTTCACAAATCCACATGGCTACAGAGATTGCTAAGTGGTTATCATCACCACCCACCATCCCCTCCCCATGCCTCTGGGTTCCTGTGCACTGTTTTGTTTTTTTTAAATTAGTTGGAGGCTAATTACTTTACAATATTGTAGTGGTTTTTGTCATACATTGACATGAATCAGCCCTGTGCACTGTTATATGGTTCAGTTGACTCTGATTCACCAGCACACACTGCTATAAAGCAACTTGATGTCCTCATTGTAGATACATGAGGGTTTGAGAGTGATGGATCTGAGACAGAATGGCTGCCTTGGGCTCACTGCAGGTGTTACCACTCTTGGTTTTACCCCGGTGCAAGTCAGAAGACTGGAATGGTAAAGTTTACACATTGAACCCACTGCACTGTCAGTCTGAGAATATAATGAAATGAGCCTTTTATTGACTCTACTCAGGATCCCAGGAGTCTTTCTGCAGGATCTTCACGATGTCAAAGCAATGAGTGTTCAAGTCAGTGATTAATCGGCCAAGCTGGTTGTCTCAGTTTTGCTTCCCCCAGAAGCAAACCTGAAGACAAGTATCCAAATGCAAGTAGCTCATTTGGAGATGATTCCTGGGAAGACGGTTAAGTGAATGCGGGAGTGAGACAGGGCAGATAAGGAAAGTGATATAGGGTGAATTTCCCAGCAAGATGTCACTATGGAATCCCCAAGGGAAACTGCAACAACTATAGCACCAGGGATTAGCACTCTATAACCCATGAGCCAAATCCAGCCTGGTTTTATACAGCCCATGAGCTCCAAATGGTTTTTTACATGTTTTAATGGTCACAAGCATCAAAAGAAGACACATAAAATATTGTGAAATTCAAATTTCTGTGTCCATAAATAAAGTTTTAGTGGAACATAGCCATGCTCATTCATTTACGAATTGTTTATGACTGCTTTCACTCTACAAGAGCAGAGTTGAAAAGCTGCCATAGAGGGGGCCTCCCTGCTGGCTCAGTGGTAAAGAACCTGCCTGCCAAAGCAGGAGACATGGGTTCGGTCCCTGATCCGGAAAGTCCCACATGCCATGGAATAACTAAGCCTATGCACCACAACCATGCTCTAGAGCCCAGGAACCACAACTGCTGAAGCCCGCACACCCTAGAGCCCGTGGTCCACAGCAAGAGAAGCTGCTGCATCAAGAAGCCTGCATGCTGCCATTAGAGAGTAGCCCCCTACTCTCTGCAACTAGAGGAAAGCCCACGCAGCAATGAAGACGCAGCACAGCCAAAAAGAAACATAAATACATAAATAAAAATGTTTAAAAATAAAAATAGTTGCAGTAGAAACCATGTGGTGGCAAAGTCTAAAATGTTTACTCTCTGGCTCTTTACAGAAGTGGTTTGCTACCCATGGTGTAGAAAGCACCTCTGAGGTATCTCACCTCAGAGGCTTGAGAGCTGGCATCCTATCCACCAAGTCCCACTGTCAGTGCACGGGGGCTGATCCTGCAGAGCTTTCATCTCCCAGCACCTATAGCCTGCCCTGCAGAACATTCAAGTGTTCAGAATTCTGTGCTAGTTCATTCTCAACTCCAAATGACATAAGTACATAGTTTCCTGATTTTACCAATTCCTAGTTTTCTATATTCATGAGAAAACTCAGTTCCATTTTGAGCCCAAGAGGGCAGAATAAATGAAATGTTTCTACCTCTGTTCCAATGGATTTAATTAAGCAGTCTATATAATCTAAGTTATATAGGAGAGCATTAGGCTCAAAATACGTTGTCTTTGTGGAACAGAGCTGGGGGCATGAAGTGGTTTTCTCAATTGACAACAACTCATGCTAATGGGTAAGTTGGAGCTGAGAATGCGTTTTTCTTCTATACACCCCCACCAAGTAGCTAGTTATTTCAGTTAGAATGGTATGAAAACCTAAATGGAGATTAAGTTACATATTTAACTCCATAATTAATATTTTGCTTGTAAATAACTGAAACTGATGAAACGTAAAAGGTAGAAGCATTGTCCAAGTAGTCGTAAAGCAAAACTTGCTCTTGTCAAGGTAAAACTTGGATTCTAGGCACCAATTTTACCAAGACTGTCCTGTATATCTTCTGCAAAGGTGCTATAGATATATATAATGTAATAAATATTATGGGCTTCCCTTGTGGCTCAGCTGGTAAAGAATCCACCTGCAATGTGGGAGACCTGGGTTCGATTCCTGGGTTTGAAATATCCCCTGGAGAAAGGAAAGGCTACCCACTCCAGTATTCTAGCCTAGAGATTTCCATGAACTGTATAGTCCATAGGGTCACAAAGAGTCAGACATGACTGAGCAACTTTCACTTACTTACTTAATAAATATATAAATATGTATATTTATATATAAAATGAAGCCTAAACATAGCAATTTCATATGACTTTATGCACTAACTTTTCATAGCCAATCCCATATAGCCTTATGCACTAATTTTCTTAGATGGTCAAACATCACCAAACTCTCTCTCTTTAAAAGTGACAATAGCAGCATGGCTTAAAATCCAAAACAAACCATTCAGAAAAGATTGAAATTGAAAACAAAAATCAAGTTTTATTGAGAAACTATTTCAAGTTCATCTCTGCTTACTAAAACTAAGCACAATTGTTTCCTTCAATAGAGTTGTTAAAGGGTGCAGAATTTTAGATGTTTTTTATCTCCCAGCATACCAGTGTATTGTTAAAGAGGGAAAAGCCTATTTATCCCTTCCCAGATTTGAAATTAGAACAAACTGTACACTTTAATGATCCTGTGCATGACCCTTATATTTCTAGAGAACTCGAAGATTAAGTGCTGCCAGATTTCATCATGCCCGCATAAACCTCCCCCTGCTCATTGGAAGGTTAACCTCCTGTCTTGGGATTCTCCCACTGACAGACAAGCCTTCAGTGCAAAGCTATCCTAGTTTTCCTTTACTAGGAAGAGAATGTTTCGTGATAGCAGGATAAGAAAACACTGGCCTTAAATACAGTGGCCTGCATCTATTTTTCTGGCTTGCTGTATTCATTTTTCCAAAGCCAGAAGACATTTTCCCCCAAAATTCCACTCATTCATTCATGTGTTTATTCATTTGATAAATCTTTGAGTTCCAACAATATATCAGGCAATATCCCCTCAAGTCCCCCTGTCCCAACACCCCCAACTACCACACATGTATCCCTTTGACTCACCTCAGGTAAAGCTGATGGAAGGCTGGAGGAATGTATGTACTGTGCTGGGATCTTCCATGTTACCCCAGCTACCAGACCACATGACAGATTGTCACAACTTAAGATGGTACAGTAGGGATTGACTCCAGGGTTGTGAAATTCTGGGTTGAATTCCTTGAAAGAACTCTTCCAGGAAACAAAGTGATTTCACCAGAAAGATTTACCTTCTGGACCCTAAAGGCTATTAGGCAGCTGAGTAGGTTTGGCTATCAAAAGAAGTAAAAGTTATTAAGCATGGCAAAGGGATCAGAGTTGCAGCAACGATTTAGGCAGTATAGTTCTGGTTAACAAGATGGCTCTGGAAGTGAATGATACTTGCAGTTCATCTCTTTGCTTATAAAATCGGCTTTGTAATCAATATTAGAAGAATATTACCTATGTGTTCATTATGGTCATAACAATATCAATTCTGTTTCCTCTCTCCTTTAAATCACACCTAAATATTTTCCTTAGGGTTCTAACCTTAGGCCAGTGGATTTGAAAAAAGCAAACAAACTACCTATTCTTAATGTACCAGTGTTAGGTCTTTCCCTCTTCTGCCAGGTCTTTTTCTTTTGAACAATAACTAGCCCCTTATTTCCATATTCTTGGAAGGGGTCCATTATATTAATATCATGCACTAAATCTCGCTGATACCTGTGAGATTGTATATGCCTTGAATATTAAAATATTAGATTGCCTTTTTATTGCTTTTAATTATAAAGATTGCTTGGGTTGTTATAAAGCAGGAGTAGCAAACACTTGGAAAGCATGCTCTAATCCCTGCTTCCTGCACAGGGCAGGCATTGCTAATCAGATGTAGCCCTCTGAATGCAGCTTCAGAATATTTCCCAACACAAAGTTCAGAAAACCTCTATCAAGATGAAGTCTATTTGCCATTCTTGGTATATTAAGCTATGAATCCTGTTCTTTGGGGTTAATGTCAAGAAAATTACTTTTGAGATAGGTTTGAGCCAGTTTTTAATTTGGAAGGGATGAAAAGAAAGAAAGAGAAGAGCAAATAGAGCACTGCTCATATAAAGCAATGTTTTTCCGAGGAGAATGCTTATCGGATTTAATTTCCATTCCAGCAGATGGATTCTAACGTTTAAACAGAATCTCTTGGGTTTGAAGAAACCTCTCGTGGGTCATTTAGCTCATATCTCCGCACAACCAGAAGATAGATCTCATTATTTTTCTTAAATCCTGTCTTAAAAATAAATGGGTGTCTAATGAGTCTTTAGGTAGTGATTTTACTACCTTCTCTGGATGCATGTGCCATAACTTCTGTATTCTAATAGCTTCCTAGCTTCTGTATTTTAATAGCTACTAATTCTTCTCTAATATTTATTTAAAAATTGTCCCATAGCATCACAAGTCCATTGCTGCATCCTGTATACTCATTATGCTTTTAACCTTTTAAGCTCATCCAGTAGCCAATCACAGCTAGCGGCTACTGAATAAGAAACATGAGCCATGGATGTTATGGACGGACTGGTCACCACAATCCCCTTGGACTTAACATTTGTTCCTGACCAGTTCCCATTTTTGCACCCCACCTCCCCTAACTCCCAAAACTTGGAGGATAATTGGCAATCATGCATCCGGCCCTTTGGATTCAATTGTTGTTGCTCAGTCGCTAATCGAGTTTGACTTATTGCAACCCCATGGACTGTAGCACACCAGGCTCCTCTGTCCTCCACTATTTCCCGGAGCTTCCTCAAATTCATGCCCATTGAGTCGGTGATGCTATCTAACCATCTCATCCTCTGCCACCCCCTTCTCCTCCTGCCCTCAGTCTTTCCCAGCATCAGGGTCTTTTCCAGTGAGTCAGTTCTTCACATCAGGTGGCCAAAGTATTGGAGCTTCAGCTTCAGCATCAGTCCTTCCAATGAATATTCAGGGTTGATTTCCTTTAGGATTGACTGATTTGATCTCCCTGCAGTCCCAGGGACTCTCAAGAGTCTTCTCCAGCACCACAGTTCGAAAGCATCAATTCTTTGGCACTCAGCTTTCTTGATGGTCTGACGCTCACATCCTTATAGAAGTGATGTCACTCAGTTGTGTCCAACTTTTGCAACCCCGTGGACTGTAGACTATCAGGCTCCTCCATCCATGGGATTTTCCAGGCAAGAGTATTGGAGTAGCCTGCCATTTCCTTCTCCAGGGGATCTTCCCAACCCAGGGATCAAACCCGGGTCTACCGCACTGCAGACAGACGCTTTACCGTTTGAGCCATAGCTTGGATTTAATACTGTTACTTTGAGTCTTGGCCTTTTTTCCCTTACTTGTGTCTTCATTTCTTTGTACCCAAGGGCTACTTTGGCCCAGAATCCCTGCAGTGCTTCTCCCTGTTATTCAACCCTGATACTCAAATAGGGGGTGATTCAGAGAAATTCTTCCAGAGCTTCATTTAGAATGTTGACATTAAAGCATGATTATGTCTAGACTGTGCATGCCCAGGTCTATTAATTAGGGTCCTTATCACTCATTGATGGAGTGGGACGTTATCTTTGTGGTATGATTTGAGTGAGTAGCCTCAGTAATCAAAGCTATCTTCCCTACTCAGGAAAAGTGCTGGAAATTCAATCACTGGAGAGCTTTTCTCTTGATTAATCCTAAGGCAATCCAAGACTCTCTATTAATGATGACCTAGGAGGATTAACCCATTAGGTCAAAAACCCTTGAGTATGAATTGGGTCTTTTGTAACCCACTTCCTTCCCAAATAGGTGAGCATAAGTAGTATAATGGAGTCTTTGGAAGGTGTGATGCTGAAAGGGAAGGAGAGGCAGAAATGCCATGTTGGAAAATCACCAAAGGAAAATTCTGCCTGCTTCACCACATAGTTGTGGGCTAACCTGAAGTCAGCTCTCACACCAACACAAGTAAGATGTTTTCATTGTGTTTCCTTAAGGCTAGGTTTCAAATCAGTATCTCTCCTCCTTATCCAGTGTTCTTTATTCATTAATCCTACCTTTGGTTGCCTGAGACTTCAAAGATTATCTTCATCCCATCTTATTACCAGGCCCTGGGAGGCCTTCTTTTTTACTGTCTGTCAAATCTCAGCTTCCCCTCAAAGCCAAGATCATTACATACCCACCATAAAGCCTTCCCTGAAACTTCAAAGCTGACATGGTATCTCCTTACTTTCAATTTCTTTAGCAAAAATAACTCTAGGGAATGAAAATGAAGAGGAAGCAACCTATGTTCATTGAGTACTCACTATGGGCCAGGCACTATATGCTAAGCACATATCATAAGGTATCTTTTTTTAAAAATTTAATTGAAGTATAGTTGATTTACAATGTTGTGTTAATTTCTGTTGTACAGCAAAGTGACTCAATTGTGCACATATATATTCTTTTTCATATTCTTTTCCATTATAGTTTATCACTGGATATTGAATATAGTTCCCTCTGCTATACAGTAGGACCTTGTTGTTTATCCATCCTATATGTACAAGTTTGCATCTTCATAAGGTATCTTAATATTCACAACAACCATATCACATAGGTGATATTATCTCCATTATATAAGGGAAAACTGAAGTCATAAAGGGTCTGTAACTTTCCAAAATTTTGGAAACTGGGTCCCAAATCCATATCATTTCTCTGTCTATCATTCCTATGGGAAGTTAAAATACATAGCTCTATACTGATATTTATTTGTGAGTAAATCCCTGTATATAATATTTGCTTTTACTTTACATTTTTGAAGTGTTAAAAAGTGAAAGGGATTAAGTACAATTAAGCAGAGAATTATAGAAACTCAAAGGAAAACTCACAGTGACTGCTATAACAAGAACTTACATTTTGTGTAAAATCGTTCCCATCCTTCTGATTGCAGCTTTCCACAAGTGAGTTACAGGTGAGGAAATATATTGGTTCCCCATGGCCTTCAGGTTAGCTCAGTGCAACATAGAAGAACTAAAACCCCTCTGGCCAAGGAGCACTCTCCTGTTCTTGTCCCAAAATGTCTTACAAATATTATCACTTTCTATGTGTGCTGTGATATATAAAAGGTAGAAAATTCTTCTTCTAAAGAACTGTTCTTACTTTTTATTCTATACTGGAGTATAGTTGACTCCAGTGTTAGTTTCAGGTGTAACAGCAAAGTGAGTTAATTATACATATACGTACATCTATTCTTTCTCAGCTTCTTTTTTCATATAGGTTATTACAGAGTATTTAGAGTTCCCTGTGCTATACAGTAGGTCCTTATTGATTATCTATTTTATATATAGTAGTGTGTACATGTTAGTCCCAAACTCCTAATTTATCCCTCCCTTTCACGTTTGGTAAGCATAGTTTGTTTTCAAAATGTGAGTCTGTTTCTGTTTTGTAAATCAGTTCATCTCTGCCATATTTTAGATTCCACATATAAGTGATATCATATGATATTTGTCTTTCTCTGACTTAGTATAATCAACTATAAGTCCACCCATGTTGCTGCAAATGGCATTATTTTCTTTTTCTTATGGCTGAGTAATATTCCATTGTATACATGTACCACATTCATTATCCATTCCTCTGTCATTGGACATAGAGATTGTTTCCATGTCCTGGCTATTGTAAATAGTGCTGCAATGAACATTGAGGTGCATGTATCTTTTTGAATTATGGTTTCCTCCAGGAGATTTCCTCTGTTTCTCTCTGAGCCTCAGGAGATCTCTTTCCTGGCCTTCCAGACAGAACTAGAGGGCTTTTCTCTGTCCCTGCCTAGTATCCATTCCTAGCTTTGGGCTTGCCTTGATTTTAGGCCAGGGATAGCAGAGAAAAAAGAAATGATAAACTCAGGACCAATTTGGTAGTGCTTTGGATTCGGATATGTCTTCTTTCCCAATCTGCAAGCAGTTTACTTTTCAGAGTCCTCAAATAGCTGCCCTATGCATTCTGTCCAGGTTTTACAGCTGCATTGAGTGAGATAGACAAGGCAAAGTTAGCCCATTTTACTTGAAACCAGAACCTCCTATTTCTTTCATATCTTGCCACAAATATGTCTCTCTTTATTCATAGAATCTCTCTTGTAATTTTTACAATTTTTTCTTTTTGGAAAATCCTCTCAATTCCTGAATAGCAATATTGCCTTAGGTAATGGAGAAGCAGGTAAGGAAACTAGGATTCTCACTGAAGGAGTGTTCTGAGGAGAAACCTTTAAGGAAGGAAGGGGAAGAAGCAGGAAAAGCTGGAGAAGAAGCTAAGCAAAGAAGTGGTTTCAGCAGAGGTCTAGCGTCGGCCTTGATTCCATAGAGAGCTCTAGAGCAAAGATGGCACCAGAGTTGTCTCCCTTGAGGCAAAGGGGCTGGCCTTGTGCTCCTTAATACCAGTCACTCATTGGCTGTGTTGGTGGGTATATGACCTCTTAGGCATCTCTGAGGCCTCACTGATGACTCAGTGGTAAAGAATCCACCTGCCAATGCAGGAGACTCAAGAGATTCTGGTTCGATCCCTGGGTTGGAAAGATCCCCTGGAGGAGGGCATGGCAACCCACTCCAGTATTCTTGCTTGGAGAATCCCATGGACAGAGAGCCTGGCGGGCTACGGTCCACAGGGTCACAAAGAGTCAGACGTGACTGAATGACTAAACAACAAGGCAAAGGCATCTCTGAGTGTGGTGGGTTCTGTCAGCAGAGAACACGTCTCTAGAGAAGAGTGCAGCTGTAAGCCATTAGCAGCCAACACTCACAGATGCTAAATATAAAATAAATAGAGCTGATCTTGGTTCTGGGGAAGATGGAGTCAGGAGCTGGGGGATAGGATACAGTGGTAAAGGAGCTCTGGGTGGGGCATCAGCATCATTATTATAATGATTAATACATTTCAGTGGTGATCATCACTGAATGCCCGATTTCTTTCCAAAACATAGAGGACCACTAACTAGCAGTGGCGTTGCAGGAACCATGCCCAGGCTAAAATAATCAGCTTCTAGGGCCATGGTTATCAACATTTAGTGTGCATGAGAATCACTTAGAGAGCTTGTTAAAGATGCAGATTCCAGCACCAGTGCCTATATTTGTATTCAGTAGATCTGCGAGAACTGCATCTTAACAAGGAACTCCGTGATGCACTCTGAGATTCTGAGTGGTCATACAACCCAACCTGTTTCAATGATGGCAAACATCACTCTGTCTTAATTTTGTCTCCCTCAATACATCTGAAGCTTCTAAGGGCAGATGTTAAACTTCAGTAGTTTTTCCTATAGCGATGTTCACAACTATATATATATTTTTTTATACTGGATGTTTTTTAAAAGCCCTTTCACTCTGTATAATGGGCTCCAGCTTCATCCATCTCATTAGGACTGGTTCAAATGAATTCTTTTTAATGGCTGAGTAATATTGCATGGTGTATATGTACCACAGCTTCCTTATCCATTCATCTGCTGATGGGCATCTAGGTTGCTTCCATGTCCTGGCTATTATAAACAGTGCTGCGATGAACATTGGGGTGCACGTGTCTCTTTCAGATCTGGTTTCCTCGGTGTGTATGCCCAGAAGTGGGATTGCTGGGTCATGTGGCAGTTCTATTTCCAGTTTCTTAAGGAATCTCCACACTGTTCTCCATAGCGGCTGTACTAGTTTGCATGGAGCCCATTATACAGAGTGAAGTAAGCCAGAAAGATAAAGAACATTACAGCATACTAACACATATATATGGAATTTAGAAAGGTGATAACGATAACCCTATATGCAAAACAGAAAAAGAGACACAGAAATACAGAACAGACTTTTGAACTTTGTGGGAGAATGTGAGGGTGGGATATTTCAAAAGAACAGCATGTATACTATCTATGGTGAAACAGATCACCAGCCCAGGTGGGATGCATGAGACAAGTGCTCCGGCCTGGTGCACTGGGAAGACCCAGAGGAATCGGGTGGAGAGGGAGGTGGGAGGGGGGATCGGGATTGGGAATACATGTAAATCCATGGCTGATTCATATCAATGTATGACAAAGCCCACTGGAAAAAAATAATAATAATAAAAAATAAAAAATAAAAAAAAATTTAAAAAAAAAGCCCTTTCAATTCACTGTTCCAGTGATCCCGGTAACTGCTTTATGAGAGCCTGAAATGAAGTGGTTATATCTATCTAGGGTGCAAAAACAATCTCAGAGCATGAACCATAGGAGTCACAGAATCCTAGAAGGCAATAGAGGCGGCTGGCGTCATCGGCAGTGAATCATAGAGTTTTAAAAATAATCTTCAGGCAGTCCAGGAGTCTCGGAGGCTGGCTGACACAAAATGCCCATCTCTGCCAAGTGCCCAGCACCAGGAATCAAAACATATGGCTGGGGTGGGCCTGGGAGAGAAGCATCTGTTTTTACCGTTGTAATTGTCCATACAGATTCAGGTCAGCATCAATTACAGCGTTTTTCACAGAAAGGACAGAATACTGATCAGTACCTAAGCCTGCCTAACAGTACCAGCTTCATTTTGGGTATCTTGACAGACTCTTAAATCAAAAAACGAAATGATATTTCCAAAGGGCCATAATGCAACAAAAATGAATATGAGAAACCAATAGACTATCAAGTGTTCCTTTAATTTCTTTGTAAGAACTAGGCTGCATGCTGGGAGAGGAAAGGATTTATTAGGAAGATCTGCTTAATAAGATAAAGTATCTTTCTACAGAAAATCTTAAGAAAATAAGCGGTTATACTCTACTGCATTTTCACCCTTTATGATTTCATTATCTTATCAGACACACAGGACTGCACACTTAAATAGGGAAGTTATTTTTTTCTGTTCTTCAAGACCAGATGGAAGGTTTATCCAATTGTAGTTTAGGAAATCTGACATGTAAGGAAGCATGTTATGATTTTACGGACCATTAAAGGTATAACTATTTTAATGATAACTCAGATCAAAATGTCATTTATGGTCATGACAAATATGTATTTTGGGATCTGTTATTCCCAAAGGAGGTATCAATGAAGCTGACCCTTGCCCTAGGGCATGCTTATAAATATATCAGCTTTACAAAACGGATGAAGCGCCTCGTTGTTTATATTCCCTTAATGACTGACTCTCTGCTTCTGATGTATAGTCACACAAGCTTGTTGTTTGCTGACAAATCCTCCTAGGACTCAATAGGTCAAAGGAAAGGACCAGTGTTGTATGCATCCTGTGATCATCTATCTCACTTCCTTGAGGAACGAAAAGCTCTGAGCTGAGGCAATGTACAGTAGTCAGAACATTGATTAGTAGGCATCAGGAAGAAAGATCATTTTTCTGACTTCATTTATATGCTTGTGTAAGCAGGCAAGCTTCTCTAGCCACGCCTCTGAGCAAAAGTAAAACATGATGGGGGATGAGTTGGGAAACTATCCAGGGAGCTGTGATTCTGGGAGGCCATTCTGTGTCTTGGGTTTAATAGTTTCTGGAGGACTAGAGATCATGACACAGAGTGTGAGTGAATCTGGCTAGACCTGGTGTACTGTGGGCTGGGCTTTCAGGAAAGCTGACTCTGAGAGCATGGAGGCAGGATTCTTCTTGCACTGTGCTCTTGAGATCAACTCCTGGGGAAAGGAGGGGAAGGAGGAAAGAACGGGCAGAAGAAGCCGAGCTGTGACGTGGGCCCAGCAACAGCTTCAGCTGACCCACAAGCAACTTGAGAGCTAGAATGGCCCTTCAGAGTTGTCCTCAGCTAGGCTCAAATGGCTGGAATAGGATATTTCTGCACCGAGCACTGGATATGAACCACCTCAGAAAGTTATCAGGGACACTGCCTTTGGGTCTTGTGGCTCTCTGCACCTGAGGCAGTCCCCGAAGAGGCAGAGCACTCAGGGTTGTCACCCCCAGGACTCCTAGCAGCTGGGACAACAAGGACTTCATTGAAGGAAGAACTGAGCAGTGCATGAAAGTGGCCACCACACCTGGTCGGTCATATTTGGGCTTGTGGCTTATCTGAGTGATTTACCGAGTTAATGGCAATCCAGAAGGACTGCAAGGCTAGTTGTCAAAGACAAGTCATGCAGCCTGAATACAGGCATGGTTCCTTCTGCCTGTAAGAATGGTTTTCTTTTGAGATTTTACTGGGAAGAACAGAAGTGATTAGTTGTGGATCCGGCCCAAGTTCTGTCACAGCTTAGAATGGAGTCAAGCCATCAATATAGGACATCCAAAATGAAACAGGGACTTCCCCGGTGGTCCAGTGGTTAAGACTCTGTACTTCCAATGCAGGTGACTTGGGTTCAATCCCTGGTCAGGGAACTAAGATCCCACATGCCACGTGGTGCAGCCAAAATATTTTTTTTAAAGAAGAAAAGAAACAAAAATCGGATGGGGGTAACACTTGGAAGGTCATGCACTGGGACAAAAATGTTAACAGTGGCTTTATAAAGCCAAAGAATTGATGCTTTTGAACTGAGAAGACTCTTGAGAGTCCCTTGGACTGCAAGGAGATCCAGTCAATCCATCCTAAAGGAAATCAGTCCTGAATATTCATTGGAAGGACTGATGCTGAAGCTGAAACTCCAATACTTTGGCCACCTGACGTGAAGAACTGACTCATTTGAAAAGACCCTGATGCTGGGGAAAATTGAAGGCAGGAGGAGAAGGGGACAGCAGAGGATGAGATGGCTGGATGGCATCACCGACTCAGTGGACATGAGTCTGAGTAAACTCTGGGAGTTGGCGATAGACAGGGAGACCTAGTGTGCTGCAGTCCATAGAGTCGCAAAGAGTCGGACACAACTGAGTAACTGAATTGAACTGAACTGTGTGGATCAAGGACCCTGCTAAGCACTTAATACATACACATTATCTCATTTCCTGTTTGCAACTCTGTATGGCAGGCATTATTATCTCCATTTCCATTTTTATAGGCAAAGAAACAAATTCAGAGAGGAACTTAATTAAAATCACATGGCTGGTAAGTGGGAGAAATTCTGGAGATAGACTGCCTGGGTTCGAATTCTGGCTCCTACTAGACATGTGACCTGGGGCAAGTTGCTTAACCCTTCTGTTTCTTAGTATCATCTTTAAAAAGGGGAACAATAATAATAATAATACTTATCTCTTACAGCTGTTGTAAGCATTAAATGCATTAGTATCAATAAAATACCAAGCAATTGCATTGCTTAAGAGCTATGTGGTTGTGTGGGAACTAAATGAATAAGTCAGCCTAATTCCAAAGCCCATGTTCTTGACTATTATGCTACCCTGGCAGGATGTGGATTCTCAGGACATGGAGAGAGAGACCTAACCAGCCTAAGTACTAGGAAGTAGCTAAGATATTAGGCAACTAATCATTCATTCATTCACTTATTCACAGATATTTACTGAGTACCTCTATATATGTGTGCTAGGCATTTTTCTAGGTAGTGGAGATAAAGCTATGAACAAGATAGCTAATGTTCCAGCTATCCCAGAGCTCATATTCTAGTGGGGAGATACTCAATCAACTAAGTGATAGACAAATATCTAAATCATGTCAGGTAGTGGTAAATATTATGAAAATAATGAAGGCAGGATCAGGGCACTGTGGAGGTAGGCTGTGGGGAAAGGGCAAGTGTGTGCTACTTTAGAAAAAGAACTCAGGAAAAGCCTTTCTGATGATGTGACATTTGAGCAGAGGTATGGAAGTGTCAGGGAAGGAGTCAGGTAATAATCTGGAAGACAAACCCAGGCAGAGAAAATAGTGAGAAAAGCCCGCCCCTTGGAGCTGTGCTGAGTTGGGAGATGTGGGCTATCTTCAGAAGGAGAGGAGATCTGGGGCAGGGCAGTGGTCTTCAGCAGAGGCAATCCCCAAAGTGGGCTGACAGCTGAAGGCTGCCCCCCCCTCCCCCGGCTATGTTCCCAGCAGCCCAGGGAATAAGTGTTTCATTCCTTAAGGGCTTCCCAGGTGGCGCAGTGGTAGAGAATCCATCTGCAATGCAGGAGATGCAGGAGACGTGGGTTCAATCCCTGGGTCAGGAAATGGCAACCCACTCCAATATTCTTGCCTGGAGAATCCCATGGATGGAGGAACCTGGCAGGGCTACAGATCCCAGGCCATGGGATCGCAAAGAGTCGGACATGTCTAGCACACACACACACACACACACACACACACACACACAAGGGCCATCTGGGTGGCACATCTCAGCTTCCATCACCCTGTTTGTGCTTCAGTTCCTTGTCCTACCGTTTGGCTTAACTCCTGGAAAAAATGGATCTTTTTCACCAGAGAATATATGCTAAACATTTTGCACATTTCATCAAAGTTGCTATGCAAAAGCACCAAGGTTGAAATGTTACTTCGGACATAAGTAGCTCCAAGGACAATGTAAATGTTGGAATGCTGATTCCCGAATAACACAGAGGGAAAGAGCAAAAGCCTAAATCTGCCAGTTCTCTGGAAGGGAGTACTTGGCAGATGGATGATTTAAAAATGCGGTACCATGGATCCTTTTGCAACTTGATCAGCACTGCCCACATGCTCTAGAAACCATGTGAACGAAGAAGGCTGTCATTAGAGCTGGAAATTGCCTTGTGATTTTTAGCAATGGTTTGCTCCTAGGCCAGGTTCCGATTTCCCAGTTTCTGAATTCTAACCAGTAATTGCTGTTATACTGTGTTGGGGTGATGGCTGCTGGAGATTGTGGCAAGAAGATAGAATTCAGTTCTCTCCCTTTTAAGGCATCTTAATTATGATTTGGGCAGTATAGGAGCCCTCAACCTGGTTAAACTGAGCAGCCATTTCCATAGCAGAGAAATAAGCTACTGTTTGACCCAGACAGGGAGCTTTCGGCTGTTGTTTGTTGACCTGAGCCAAGGGAAACAAGATGACAGATTGGACAAGCAGCACACCATGCAATTTATGCCCTTCACGGACTGTCAAACATTAATTTAATTTAATTTTAATCATTGCCATCTGGTGCTTATATAGAGCATCAAGCCCAGATAGATATTTCCTTATCTTGAACTGGGGAATAGTGCTGTGTCTTGGCCTGAAGCCATGTCCAGGCACCCTGAGGAGGGAGGCAGGGGGAACGTGGGAGGAGAGCTTTGTACCGATGCCAGACAGGTAATCATGCCCAGCCCCCGAAGCTGTAAATGGGACCTGTTGTTGGTGCTGGTCCCACTGTGGGTTGGTGGCCTCTTCTTCTGCCCCCCAATTATAGAGACATAAAATGCTGAATCATGTCTTTGAATACCTGGACATTGGCAAAAGGGACTGGCCGGGGATGGTGTCTAGGTGAACTGGGACATCTGACTGTGGCTCAAACTTCTTGAGCAGCCAACATGACCAGTAGTCACATTTAATCTGTTCATGAAGTAATGGCTAAGCATTGACAATGGGGATAAAGACTGGGATCAAGTGACCTTTGAGTCTTCATCACCCTTGAGAATTTGTGACTCTTTGTGTCCATCACAGTGCCAGGCCCAACAGGAAATAAGGAAGAAGCATAAGGCAGCAACCCTGCCCTACAAGTCACCTCAGTCCCAGAGGGGATTCTCTTTTCTTCTCAGTCCCTAGACTGAACCACAGGTTACTGGTGGCTAATAAGGGGTAAAAGGACTACCAGTGAAGTCCCAAGAGAGGAGGAGAGGCGACATGAAAAGAGACACCCTTCATTTTTCATTTTTCTTGAATTTTAATTTCTCAAATGCAAAGTACAATAGCTTGATACTTACAAGGCTGGAGGGTGCCATTCATCAAGCCAGCTCTGGCTTCAGGAGACAAACAGTGAGTCCTGTTCATTGCTTTGTGGACCAAGAGCACATAACCTACTTGAAAGAGGGGGAACAAGTTTTCCTTTTTCCTTTGAAAATAGAAACATGTCTTTAATTCCTGAGTGTTTGGAAGTAATTTTATTTTTTTAATTTTTAAAAAATTTTATTGAAGTATAGTTGATTTACAATGTTGTTATACATGTTTATGTTCTTTTTCATATTCTTTTCCATTATGTTTTGTCACAGAATATTGAATATAGTTCCCTGTGCTATGTAGTATGACCTTGTTGTTTATACATCCTGTATATAATAGTCTGCCTCTGCTAATCCCAAACTCCCAGTCCTTCCCTCCCTCACCCCTTCTTCCCCTTGGCAACCACAAGTCTGCCCTCTGTATCTGTGAGTCTGTTTTTTGTTTCATAGACATATTGATTTGTATACATTTTAGATTCCACATATAAGTGAAATCATATGGTATTTGTCTTTCTCTTTCTGACTCACTTCACTTAGTATAATAATCTCTAGGTCCATCTATGTTACTGCAAATGGCATTATTTCATTCTTTTGATGACTGAGTAATATTCCATTGTGCTTATACCACATCTTCTTTATCTATTCATCTGTCAATGGACATTTAGATTGTTTCCATGTCTTGGCTATTGTAAATAGTGCTGCAATGAACATAGGGGTGCATTTATCCTTTTGAATTAGGGTTTTTTCTGGGTATATGCCCAGAAGTGGGGTTGCTGGATCATATGGCAACTCTAGTTTTAGTTTTTTGAGGAACCTCCATACTGTTTTTCATAGTGCTGCACCAATTTACATTTCCACCAACAGTATAAGAGGGTTCCATTTTCTCTATACCCTCTCCAGAGCTAGTTATTTGTAGACTTTTT
>NC_057419.1:47979442-47982879 GCF_019320065.1 Cervus canadensis
ACAGTGGAAACAGTGTCAGACTTTATTTTGTGGGGCTCCAAAATCACTGCAGATGGTGATTGCAGCCATGAAATTAAACGATGCTTACTCCTTGGAACGAAAGTTATGACCAATCTAGATAACATATTAAAAAGGAGAGACATTACTTTGCCAACAAAGGTCCATCTAGTCAAGGCTATGGTTTTTCCAGTGGTCATGTATGGACGTGAGAGTTGGACTGTGAAGAAAGCTGAGTGCTGAAAAATTGATGCTTTTGAACTGTGGTGTTGGAGAAGACTCTTGAGAGTCCCTTGGACTGCAAGGAGATCCAACCAGTCCATCCTAAAGGAAATCAGTCCTGAGTGTTCATTGGAAGGACTGATGTTGAAGCTGAAATTCCAGTAGTTTGGCCACCTCATGCGAAGTGTTGACTCATTGGAAAAGACCCTGATGCTGGGAGGGATTGGAGGCAGGAGGAGAAGCGGACGACAGAGGATGAGATGGCTGGATGGCATCACTGACTCGATGGACATGAATTTGAGTAGACTCCAGGAGTTGGTGATGGACAAGGAGGCCTGGCGTGCTGCGATTCATGGGGTCGTAAAGAGTTGGACACGACTGAGCGACTGAACTGATCTGAACTGAACTGAGCGACTAACACACTTTCCTCACTGCAGACCTGTTTTGCTGCATCACTTGTTTTTCTGTGGCTATGTCCTTTCAATTATGAAAGCACAGAGGCACAGCTTTGGGTGTCAAGATCAAATTCATTTAAAGCACGAGCAAAGCCAGGTTCTCTGACTTCCCTGGGCTAAGTGAGATTCAGCAACACCTCCTGAGGTCCTTTGTGGCCCTGCCAGCTGCAGAGGGAGGGGAGCAGTGCATAGATGGCAGAGGTCTATTTCTGTTCTCAGTTCTCCAGCTCAAGATGGTCACTACGGTAAGAAACATTTAAGGAATGCCTACTTTACAGGAGAAGATAAGGTTATAGAACGTCCCATGCAAAAGGTAGAATTCACCTTCTACCACTCAAATATAGACTGTGGAATGCTTATGTCTTGTGTCAGATTCCCCAGATGCAGACCTTGAGATGAGAATTCCTATCCAAGAGATTTATTGGGAAAGTGCTCCCAGAGAGACCAAAAGACAGTGGTGAAGCAGGAAAGAGAAAGAAAGGAATCCAAGAAGCAAAGTTGCAATTTTAGGAAGTGCTTAGCTTCAGAATCATCCCACGGTGTAGCTTTGGAGCATAAATTATACCTAAAGTTTATTTCAACATGAGGCAAGGGAACTGAACTTTTATACTCCCATCCATTGGCTATGGATGTCTCTAGGTGGATATAGATTCCAGGGTCTGTGTACAGGTTAGGCAACTTCAGTAGCCCAAGGGAACAGTGAAGAAAGTCACGGGTGCTAGTCATTAAAAGAAAAGCACACTGGGCTGAGTGCGGAGCACATCTGTTAGGATTTGGGCAGGGATCAGACAGTATACACCACCAACTTGCTTCCCCACTTGACCTTGGATGGTATTGGAGTACAGTAGAAATGAGAAACCCCAATTAGTACTCTTAGCCAGGAATCCAGTGGATAAAATGAAGACTTTTTCATAGTTTTTAACCTCTTTGCTACTTCTATTTACAGGGAATACAGGGCTTTGGGAGCCTATACTGCAATCTCCTTTTTGTTGTTTGTTGTTTAATTGCTAAGTCATGTCCAACTCTTTTGCAACCTCACAGACTGTAGCCCGCCAGGCTCCTCTGTCCATGGGATTTTCCTGACAAGAATACTGGAGTGGGTCACCATTCCCTTCTCCAGGGGATCTTTGCGACACAGGGATCGAACCTGTGTCTTCTGTATTGCACGCAGATTCTTTACCACTGAGCCACCAGGCAAGCCGCGATCTGAAAATCTGTAACTCTCTTCAGGGGTCACATTTGCATGTTTATATATCCGGCCAAATCAGACCCAAAGCTCCAACTAAGAAAGCATTTGCATCTTTTATTGAACCCTCTACTCTCATGGACATCATTCCCCATACTGGAACTGCATATTGATTTTTTAAATAGCTGCACAAAACTACTGACAAGTCAAAACAGCACGAGCAATCCAGACACTGAGAGACTGTGAAATGGCTGCTTAAGGACCTGTCATCCAAACTGAACTCACCTGAAAACAGATGGGACACAAACAGCAAAACTGTCTTTGTACGCTTGTCATTTTTTAAAAAGGAATTGTAAACAGGTACAACTTAGTTTTGAGCTGTTCCTCTACTTTGGACAAGGGACACCTGCTACCAGGCACAGGAGGACTGGGTTCATCATTTTGCTCTCCCCAAATACACACCCCCCCATACAGCCTCCTCTTCATCCCACTTGTGCCATCTATTAAACTCTAGAGCTCACTGGGAAGCTTGGCAACAGCCTTCCCTAACAGGTCTGCCTCATAAGGCCTCTTCTCTCTGTGCTTCCCATGGACACTTCAGACAAGCAAGGGTTCTCAAGTGGATCTGAGTTTGTCTCCTAGATGACATTTGGCGATGCCTGGTGACATTTGTGGTTGTCATAACTAGGGGGAGGGTACTTCTGGCATCTAGTGGGCCTAGGATGCTGCTGAACATGTCACAGTGCACAGGAACCACTGCTTATCCCTCTAACAAAGAATTTTCTAGCCCCAAATGTCAGTAGTGCTGAAGTTGTGAAAGCCCATGCTAATGGGTAAATAATGTTGGTATCTTGGTTTGGGTTCCTGCAAAGCAGACCGGGAGATAAGGATTTCAGTATAACTGGCCTGAGTGATGGTGAAAGCACCAGTAAGTGAGAGGGTAAATGAGACAAAGAAAGGGAATAAAATCAATAGAGTGTGTTAAAGAGCCAGTTACTCCTATGGGCAACTAGGACTCAGGTCTCCTGGGGAACTCTAGGAGACTCAAGGAGGCATACCTCAGAGTTGTTTCAAACAAGGACAAGGAAGCCAAAATATTTATCTTCCAAATCCCATCTGTTATTAGCTGAAGACTGCTCCCAAGCATGCTAAGTTTCTGGCACTTCCAGCCTACCTTTCAAGAACCAAAAGAAAACCCCCTCATGGGGACCATTTGGTGCTTGTCGCAGAATCCCGTGGGCATGCATGGGAATGGTGAGTGCTGAGAATTGGGTAGGGTGCCAATAATATGTGCTAGAGTTATTCTTCCAAGCAAACACTCACAGGGATATATCTTAAGTGGCTTTCTCTGAGGAACATGCCCTAGCCAAAAAAGTAATTCTAATCATGACTATAGTAGATGTCCTAGAAGATAAACAGTCATGATATGTTTTAGTTCGAGAGGCCTCATTAGGAGAGGCAATTGGAAGGATTCTTAGAAATCGTGTGTTCCAGTTCTGTACCAATACATGGATCGCCTCTTAGGAATGTCTCTGACAAATGATCATCTAGTCTTTGTTTAAATCCACCCAGGTTAC
>NC_057419.1:47983188-48010575 GCF_019320065.1 Cervus canadensis
TCTTCCAACAACACAAGAGAAGACTCTACACATGGACATCACCAGATGGTCAACACCAAAATCAGATTGATTATATTCTTTGCAGCCAAAGATGGAGAAGCTCTATACAGTCAGCAAAAACAAGACTGGGAGCTGACTGTGGCTCAGATCATGTACTCCTTATTGCCAAATTCGTATTTAAACTGAAGAAAGTAGGGAAAACCACTAGACCATTCAGGTTAGTCGCTCAGTCGTGCCCAGTTCTTTGCGACCCCATGGACTGCAGCCCATTGGGCTCCTCTGTCCGTGGGATTTTCCAGGCAAGGACACTGGAGTAGTTTGCCATTTCCTGATCCAGGGATCGAACCAGGTCTCCTGTGCTGCAGGCAGATTCTTTACCAACTAGCTACCAGAGGAAGATAGTGAGGAAACGTGGATCAAAAACATATTGGGATATGCTTCTGATACAATAGGGCTTGACAGGGCCTCTACAATCTTATTACAAAATCTGATTGATGACACAGCACTATTTTGGGGGGTGCTTTCTACTTGTTTGGTCATTTTTCCCCATCTATTATGTCATTGATCCCTTGTGGTATGCTTGTGAAATGTTAACATTGACGTTTTATAGGTGAGAAAACTGAGGCCCACCCAGAGAGGTTATGCTACCTGCCTAGGGTTACACTTGTAACAAGTGGCAAAGCCGGGATTGGAGCCCACATTGCTCTGATTCTGACAACTATGTGCTTAACCATCCACCAGAGTAGTTTCCACACTGGCTTTCCTCTCTCTGAAGTGATGAGGGGAAGATTTATAAACATTTGCACAAGGCAGAAAATGATCCCATCTGAGAAGGTTTATATAGACATTTTTCTTTTCCAAGTAAATGTATGGGAAACTGAAATATATTAAATGAGCCTGACATCCTGCCATATATAAAGTATGTTATATGGTGAGGTTTTCTCCAGATTTTGCATTTTCTTGTTACAAGGTCAATACGATGATTAATGGTTTATGCACACGGTAGGAGATGATCATTTTCTTTGCAGTTATTTGGAAGGTATGGCTTCTAGTATCATTTCTCTCCTATTTGGGGATGTGCTAGGATTGTTCTTGGATTTGAATTTCTGTTTTTTCCCCTCCTCTTCACCCCCAGCCTCTTTTTGGCCAGAGAACCAAGGCCAGAAAGGCTGCAGAACTACTCCTGTTTTACCCAGTGAATTCCCTCCAGGTTTGAAAAATGTGCTATTCCTGAATTCTAACAGTTTTTGCAAACTTCAAATGCAATCTGAGACCACTTTGGGATAACAGCATTTCATGAAAAAAGTGGACGATGTATCCTGTATTTAGATACAGGAGATGTATTCATATTTTAGCTTAAGCAGTAAAAGGAGACTGCAGATATCTTTTTGAAGTTTTAACATGTCAGTTTTCAACAACAGAGATAGTAAAATTGGAAGGCAGCTGCAAAACAGTGGATTTTTATTTTCATTTATACCTAGATCCAAAGTTTAGAGCAAAATTCACCTCTCTGGGGTTCAAATATTGTTTACCCTGAATAGAATATGCCTTCCTGTTCGACAGAAAACACATAAAAGTGTTCTAATTGTGCAACAGCCCCAGGCAAGTGGTAATTCAGAAAAGAAAATGCTAAGCATGGAATCACAAAGCTGGAAAAGCCCTTATGAAAACGTCTAGTTTTGCCCTCATCTTCTGAGAATGACTAACCCATCCTGTATGGGATTTTTTTTTTCTGTTTTGGTAGGATTTATACGTCTACATTTTCATCTTTAATGCCCATTTACATGACGTGTTTCAGTTAATGGTTGAATATCTGGGTAATCACAGGAAGCCACCAGTACCTAAGAAAACTGAAGGAAAGTTACACGGCTCAAAATAGCTTGGAGTTAAAACTCCCCTCCAGGTCCTCCCCACCATTCTATGCAAAACAAAGAACTCTCTCACCCAAAGGGAAAAAAAATGAACATTAAGGTTGATTACGCCCAGCTCCCAGCTGGTCCAGCCTCTGGCCGATCTCCAGAATTCCTTGCCCCAGCCCCTTAAGAGATAACTACTCTGAACAACCTTGGAGAACAGGCCCCCTTAAGACAGTAGATTTCCACATGTATGCCTATATATACTTACTCTTTTCCTGGGTTAGGGCAGCAGCTCACTAATCTGACTGCTGCCCCTTCTCACCTCATTAAAGGTGATCTGTTCCTGTAAAGTGCCAGTCTCATTCTTTTTCTGAACCTCCCTAACTCCTTACCCTACAAAAACACCTGGCACATAATCAGTATTTAGAACTTTTAGTAGAAGGAATAAAAGGATCAACAAATTAAAAAATGAAGACTGAATAGTAGAAAATTTATGATGGGATTCTTACTGGTCTGATTAATTAGTACTGTGTCTTGTAAACGCTACCATTTCACATTCCATAGTGTGGATTTTGTCTTTTTCAATCACTAAGGTGACTATGTAATGTATATTCCAAACAAGGACCCTTTTGAGTGTGAAAGGGAGGATACTATTTTTTAATTAATTAATTAATTTAGGGGGCACTATGAATAACTATATCAGGACAGCAAGACTGCTCTGGGCAAAGTGGAACTAATAGTCACCCTCTCCATCAGGGATCAGGAGCAGGGGGAAATCTAGTCAAACAGGCTGTAAAATAAAAACAAGCGAGTGTTAAGTCACAAATGAAGATTGGGAGAGGTTCACTATCAATTCTTTTGAGGTTTTTACCTTGGACGTTCTTATCTCGTCTTGGAGTTATGGAAAGAAATGGGTCAAAATGATAAAGACTCCTTTCCAATAATTAGGAAAGAAAGATACTCTTCCCAAAAGCTGGAGTGAGAGACACCTGGACGCCTCCTAGATCAGTCTCCTGCTTCAACAACGTTTGGACGGAACAACCTGCGTACTCCCACCCGGGCCTTGCCTCCCCCTCCCCCTGCCTCCCACCACCCTCTAGCCCCACCCCTTCAACCACAACTTCCGGCACCATCTTCTGGACTCACTCCCCACTTCCGAGACCAGCGTCACAGGACAGTTTGTGGAGAAGTCCTCCTCACTGCTGACTAACCATGAGCACCCAGATCCAACAGCATTCTCCTGAGATGGAGGCAGCGGTCAGCCGCCTGATCAAACTGCACCTAGAGGTCTCATCCACCTACCTCTCCCTGAGCGTTTACTTCGAAGGCAGCGAAACGGCTCTGAATGGTGTGGGCCGCTTCTTCAGGGCGTTGGCTAAGGAGAAGCAGGAGGGCGCCCACCTTCTCTTGAAGATGCCCAAGTCCTCAGGTGGTGGCACCTTGGTCCAGAGTGGACAGATGCTGTCCCCAGGGAAGTGGAATACCGGCGTGGACGCCATGGAGGATGCCATGGCCCTGGAGAAGAGCCTGAACCAGGCGCTATTGGATCTGCATGCCCTGGCTTGTGCGAGCGCTGATGCCCAGCTCTGCGAGTTCCTGGAGCGCCGCTTCCTGAAGGAGGAGATGATGCTCCTCAAGAAGATGGGTGACCACCTGGCCAACCTGCGCAAGATGACCAGCCCTGAGGCTGGGCTACAGGCCGGGCTGGGCGAGTATCTCTTCAAAAAGCTCTCCTTCCAGGGCGACTAGGAGCCTCCGAAGCCCGGCTGCCGCTGTGGGACCCCTCTGCCTCCCGTGGCCTCGAGATCTCCGCTCCAGCCTCTTGCTCCAGCCGGGACGCAACCTGAGCCAAGGCACCAAATGGCAACAAAAAAGCTTCTTTTTGCAGAGGGGGGGCATAGCTAAGTTGTAAGAAAAGTATTTGAATAGCATGTATAATTTGTAGTCTGCTTAATTCTCTAGATTATCTAAAGAAATGGTTCCTAACTTGTGTGTATCACCTGGGCACGTTGAATATCTGATAAAAACCTGTGTTTTTCTCTGTCAAGAAGATTCAGAAATTGTTGAAACAGCTATTCTGAAAATGTTGCAGAGAATTTTAGGGGTTTCCGGACTTCTCTGGAGTCACTCTGGGTACTGGGTTCAACTCTCTTGTTCTAAAATGTATCTGGCTTCGCCGAGCAGAGAACGGAGCACCTGGACCATGTTATATTGTGTTCTCCCCTCAACCCCCAGACTCGTGATAAAATCGTTTTTCCTGGTTTTCAAATTGCTGTGATGCCATCTGCCTGTGTGGAAGAGGGAGCCCTATGAAATTCATCTTTGTGTCTCCCATTAGGTTGTTACTGAGAACACTGATTGTTACATCATACACTGACCTCTTCATGAAGCCTCTTAAGAAAAATTTCTTTTTGGTCTTAATAGTAGGAATAACAGTGCTTCGCTTGGGTAATTGGTTTGTTTTTGTTTTATGGACATTGTAAATGATGTAACTAATTAAGTTTCCTTTTCTGACTGCCTGTTAAAAAGGTTAGAGCAAAATTTGTGGTCCATCCAGAACAAACGAGTAGGATTGTTTAAGCAGTTTGCATAGTTTCATTTCTGATTCTTCTGTTATAATTAGTGTACTTTATGGTTTCTTTCAAGCCACCTTAAACCCATTCTGGAGCAAGGTTATGTATAAACAGATAAATAAACTTTAAAATGGAGATTTTAAAATGGCTGTGTTTGTTTTTAGTGAAAAGAGAAGATAACTTTAAGGAAGCACAAAGAGAGCCAAAATGATTAGAATGGAGATGGGTCAGATGGAGGTTACATTCCAGAAGCCAAGAGGAGAAAGAGTAAAATGTAGCATTCTTTTAAAAATGTGTTTCATTTTTCTGGTGCGTTGTTTCCTACTAAACTGCTTCATTTGTGTCCCACAAATAGCAATCTAATAATTGTGTATTATTTTCCTTGCACCTTGAAATGCTGGAGTTATAACTTGTTCTCAAACCACAGAAGTGGGAAAAAAAATCAGTTCTTCTCCTACAGCAACTTTCCTTCCCAGAGAAGGTAGACCAAAGGCATATTATCATTTCTTTTATCTTAGAAGGGTCAGAGACATAGGAAGAATATTTTACAGAGATTGGGACAGCTGTTTTGCTCAATTAAGAAGAAAACCTTATCTTCCTGTTTTTGTGCAAAGTCTTTTGATAAAAAAGAATGTACTGGAAAAATCATTCCTACAGAAAAGAGTTTTGCCCATTTGCTGATGATTAATTGTTGTAAGAGACATAAGGAAGCAGCTAACAATTTTCAGCTTTGGATTAAAACTTGGATCTCCATACTTAAAGTATATACTTAAAATTATTTTCAAATTAGCATTCATGTAACCACTGAATGAGAAAAATCATTCTCATTCATAAATCGGAATCATTTCTCACTCATAAATCTGAATGAGGAAATAAAAAACACCTAATAACTATCAGACTGATTGAAAGACTATATTTGATAGATTATTTGGGAATAAAGATATAAAATTTTGTTCCCAAATAATGGCATATTTGTCACACCTTTACTTACATGGGTGTCTTTTAACATCAAGAATGGGGCTATAGGAGAAAGCCTTATTAAAGTCTCCCAAATAGGCTGAATTATTCTTTGGCAAACAGTTACTGAAAAACAAGTGGCTGGTCAGACAATAAATGATTCAAAGACAAATGGATGAAATATTAGTTTAGCTTTTAAAAATGAGTTTAAGCTTCTTAGCAAATACATTTGTAGAAAATAGGGATTTGATGACAATAAACTTATAGAGAGTAACTCGGAAACAAATCCCATAGTGATTTTCTCTATTGCTAACCACTGTACGTATATGTGAGTGTATGTGTGTGAGTGCACTTGCACAGAATTGTAATAACTGATTCCTTTAGGCTATGGCTAAATTCCTTATACCAGCCTTCAAGGCTCTCCTTGGTCTACCATGTCTAGTCTACTTTTTAAATTGAATTTTGCACTACTTCCCTATTATTGGAAGTTTGGGGAGTGCCAATTGCTTTCCTTTTGTTCAAGTTCAAATCAATTAGGACACAGGAAGCCTGATGGAAATCAAGATGGCTTTATTGGTGGTAAAACCAAATTGGAGTTGTGTTAGGGTTGCCACATCCTGTTGCCACATCCTGAATTAAACCACCCAGTTCTGGGAACAGAAGCTGAAACAGAAAAGAAAGCAGGCTGGACTGGCTGGAGGCAGGCGCAACCTTTTCTGCTAACTCCATGGAGACTGGAATCTAGGACAGTACTGGTGGCCCAAGGGAAGTGGGGAGGACGTGGCAGGCCCCATTGCTTTGTTATTACGGTGACCTGTACTATGGCTAGCGTGCACCAAAAAAACACCAGGCTCTCAAAGTTCTCCACCTTCATTTCAGTAACCCCCTGTTAGAGACTAAAGTGGAAGTTTCCTCTCTTTTTATAGAGTGTGAGGCTGAGGAATCCTGCAAATGACTGCAGGAGCTCTCTACCATAGCTGAAGTACTCAAGTTTGCCGTCCCAATGCCAGCAATTTTCATGTGGTTCCCTTCGCCTGGAAAGCTCCTCATACTCATCTTCGCTGAATCACTCAGTCTGTTTTTCAGCCTAGTTCCAGTCTGCCTCCTGTGAAATTTCCCTGACCAACCCAAACCAGTCATCTGACATGGATTCCTGTCCTTCTCTTAGTTATCTCTTGATTGTACCCACTAGACTATAGGCAAGTTGGAGTCTGAAAGGCAGAAAGCATAATGGCTGAGCAATGGGCTCTGGACCAGACTGCCTGTATTCAGATCCTGCCTCTAACTCATCTTGATCTAGTCTCTTCACCTTTCTTGGTCCCATCTTCCTCCTCTGAAAATCTTGACATGATCAAAATAAAGATGATAATATCCAACTCAAATCTTTTAGGGAGGGATTAAATGGGATAAGCCATGTAAGATCCCTAAGGCCCAGCACATACTAAATGGACAATAATTGTTAGCTGTTTCCATCACCCGATTGTCTATCCCAGTAGCGCTTAGTAAAGAGCTATGATAGTAACATCTCAAAATAAGCTTGCTTCTCAGTTTTAGGAAATTAGATACCTTTCGATTCTAGAATCCTCCTTAATGATCATTGAAAAGAGTGGAAGTTGCTCAGTCTTGTCTGACTCTTTGAGACTCCATTGACTGTAGCCCATCTGGCTCCTCTGCCCATGGGATTCTCCAGGCAAGAATACTGGAGTGGATTGCCATTGCCTTTGCCAGGGTATCTTCCTGACCCAGGGATCGAACCCAGGTCTCCTGCATTGCAGACAGATTCTTTACCATCTAAGCCACCAGGGAAGCCCTTAATGATCACTCCTCCCTCTAAACAGGCCCTATGTGTAGAACTGAAATGTAGGCATTTGCTCATTTCTTAGATGTGACATTCAGTATGCAAGAGGGGAAAAAAAGAAAATGAAGAAGGACCGCTCTCTTTAGCCAAATAAATGGAGCCACCTTAATTAGGACCTGGGATTATTTGTTTTAATTACCATTACTGCTAAAAGGAGGCATAACAGCATCTTAACATCTCTCTCAGGAAGGACAAGCCACACAAAGGGTTCATTTCAGAAACTAATTAGCTGCCAGCTGCTACTCTCTACATAGTTTCCAATTCTTGAGAGTCTTCTCTGCCCACTCTTCCCACCCACACATTCTCCTCCTTATACTTCCTGGTAGCCTAGGATGTGTCAGCTTGAGGGAGCAGGCACTAAATAGGCACAGTCAAAAGTCCAGGCATCACTGAAGCCTTGAACTTCTTTTCTTTTGGGAGAGCCTGTTTAAAGCTCCTACTTTTGGAGTACTATGTGGTTGACTCTCTCCAGAAAGATGTACAGTCTTAGAGGATTAGGTTTAAAATGCTACTTATTTAGAAAAGGACCACATTTTTACTACATTTATGTAATGTTATTTATCTCCATAAGCAATTTATCCACCTTGATGAATAATTTATTCTTCATGATAATAATGAAGCCGGTGCTAATTCATGAAGGTGGGAGAGGACACACATTAGGAAAGAGTTTCGTATTAATATAAGGTTTCAGCTGAATATAAACACCCCAGGAAGCAGACATCCTCTTCAGGATTTTAGCAATTCTGATGGCTAAGTTAGGGATCATAAGAGGAAGCAGAGAAAAGCCTGCATTTCATTCAGTTCAGTTCAGTAGCTCAGTCGTGTCCGACTCTTTGAGACCCCATGAACTACAGCACGCCACACCTCCCTGTCCATCACCAACTCCCGGAGTCCACCCAAACCCATGTCCATTGAGTCAGTGATGCCATCCAACCATCTCATCCTCTGTCATCCCCTTCTCCTCCTGCCCTCAGTCTATCCCAGCATCAGGGTCTTTTCAAATGAGTTAGCTCTTCGCATCAGATGGCCAAAATATTAAGTTTCAGCTGCAGCATCAGTCCTTCCAATGACTATTCAGGACTGATTTCCTTTAGGATGGACTGGTTGGATCTCCTTGCAGTCCAAGGGACTCTTAAGAGTCTTCTCCAACACCACAGTTCAAAAGCATCAATTCTCCTGCGCTTACCTCAAAGGTCCCTCACCTGCATGAGGTGTCAAGTCAAAATGTGGGAAATGTGGGTAGAGGCAGCCATTCTAGGATTTAAAATCAAATACATATTCCTGCTAAATTTTCATACCCTGAATCTATTAATGAGAAAACATCAGATGGATCCAAATTGAACGGCATTCTACAAAATATCAGGGACTTCCCTGGTGGCTCGGACGATAAAGCGTCTACCTACAATGCGGGAGACCCAGGTTCAATCGTGGGTTGGGAAGATCCTCTGGAGAAGGAAATGGCAATCCACTCCAGTACTCTTGCCTAGAAAATCCCATGGACAGAGGAGCCTTGGTAGGCTACAGTCCATGGGATCGAAAAGAGTCTGACATGACTGAGCGACTTCACTTTCACTTTCTACAAAATATCTAGCCTATAATTCTCAAAAGTGTGAAGGTCAAGACATTAGGAGTTTGGGATTAACAGGTACACACTGTTTTATACAAGTACCAACTGTATAGCACAGGGAACTATATTCAATATCTATAATAATAAAGATTTAGAAAATATATATATAACTGAATATATATTTTTTTTACTTTGCTGAACACCTGAAATTAACACAACATTATAAATCAACTATACTTCAATATAAAAGAAGAAAAAAGCAGAGAAACACTAAGGAGTTATACCAGGTTAAAGAAGACTATAAAACAAGACAACTAAATGAATGATCTTAGATTGGACCTGTGTAGGGGGAAAAATCTATAAAGGACATTGAGATAATTTACAAAGTTTAAATATGAATGATAGATTAGATAATGGTATTGTATCAATGTTCAATTTCCCGATTTGGCAAATTTCATGATATGTAGGAGAATGTCCTTGGTTTTAGAAAATGTACACCAGAGTACTTAAGGGTACGTGTTGTGTTGTGTTTAGTCACTAAGTCGTGTCCAACTCTTTTGTGATCCCATGGACCCACCAGGCTCCTCTGTCCAAGGGATTGCCCAGGCAAGAATACTGAGTGGGTAGCTTTTCCTTCTCCAGGGGATCTTCCCTACCCAAAGGTCGAACTTGTGCCTCCTGCATTGCAGGCAGATTCTTTGCCCCTGAGCCACCGGGAAGCCCATTTAGGGGTATAGGTGAGCACAGTTTCTCTAACTTACTCAAAAATGGTTAGGAAAAACAGCTGGTGAATCTGAATGAAGGGTATTGATGCAATGTTCCTATAAGTTTGAATTTATATCTTAAATAAGAAGTTTTCCCACAAAGTCAATCCAGATTGTTTAGACCTATAATTACTGCATTTAGCATAGTACCTAAGGTATTTCTTTATACTGGAGAAGGGCATGGCAACCCATTCCAGTATTCTTACCTGGAGAATTCCATGGACAGAGGAGTCTGGTAGGCTCCACTCCATGGGGTCACAAAGAGTTGGACATGACTGAGTGACTTTCAACTAAGTTATACTAAGTGTTCAGAAATAATTTATTGGATGAATATTGTAATGTCTTTCAATGGCCCTGTGGACTTAGATTTCTAGTCACAGGACTTCATAACCAATTTAACTACCAGAAAATTCCAAATTCTTTTTTCCTTCTTGAACATAAATTCTACACTTTAAGGTTTCTTATCTAGCCCTCATCCCCCAAAAGGATGTCAATAATTTTTTTTAAGAGAATAGCCAGAACATGGAGGCAAGGAAAAGGAAATCCTATTACTTGATCACTACACAAGTGATATTGCTGCTGGATTAAGTATTTTAATTTTCCAGACCTTATGGTTGATATCTTCAAAAAATAATCTGTGCTCCTTGCTTTTCTGGTGAAAAAAATTCTCTCAGCCATAATATGCCTTTAATACTATGCAGAGTTTCAGAATTTAAAACTCCTCTCAACCTGAAAAGGTCATAGAAGAGGATTTTCATTTTCATTCCATTCTTTTCAGCTCTCACTCCATACCTGTGAACACTATCAGCACATATACGTACTATAACCTTTCTTTTGGGCTCATCATCTCAAAAAAAAAGGAGGCTTCCCTGGTGGCTCAGACGGTAAAAGCATCTGCCTGCAATGCAGGAGAACTGGGTTCAATCCCTGGGTCAGGAAGATCCCCTGGAGAAGGAAATGGCAACCTACTCCAGTACTCTTGCCTGGAAAATTTCATGGATGGAGGAGCTGATGGGCTATAGTCCATGGGGTTGCAAAGAGTCAGACATGACTGAGCAACTTCACTTTCACTTTCTCAAAAAATACATTCTCTGATGTTCAAAACTTACCTGATGTTCACAACTAGACCTCAGTATTATTACAAGCTGGTCAGACTTTCACAGCCAGGTCATCTTGTTCTGTTGGACCTAAACAATCTCACAGAATACCAAACTCAAATAAAGTTACTCTGAGACCATGATAAAATGAAGCAAAACAAGGGCAGTTCATAATTTTTTCTAAGCACAGACAAAATCAAAGTCACTGTGCCTCTCACAGAATATCCAATCATAGGATTGTCCCTGCTATCTGACAGCATCTAATCTAGAGCAAATCTCTGCCTCTTGGTCCCTCCCCCGAATCATGTATCCAAAGCCCAAATCCTATAATAGTTTCTTCCTACATTCTCTCACTGAGACCCCACAGTCCTCATGATGTGTGTTCTTTGTCTGCAGTGAGTAAAATTCTAACTTGTTTTAGCTACAGGTATGTTCTAGGTCGGAGAAGGCAGTGGCACCCCACTCCAGTACTCTTGCCTGGAAAATCCCATGGAAGGAGGAGCCTGGTAGGCTGCAGTCCATGGGGTCGTTACGAGTCGGACATGACTGAGCGACTTCACTTTCACTTTTCACATTCACACATTAGAGAAGGAAATGGCAACCCACTCCAATGTTCTTGCCTGGAGAATCCCAGAGACAGGGGAGCCTGGTGGGCTGCCGTCTATGGGGTCGCACAGAGTCGGACATGACTGAAGTGACTTAGCAGCAGCAGCAGCAGCATGTTCTAGGTTGTCTTTGACTAAAGGGCAAGGGTATGCTATTCTGGGGAATATTCTCCATTCAATGTAAAAATACTTGATAGTTTTATTAGAAATGCCCAGAATAGGTATGTTCAGCCCCTTGTTTCATCTAACCAGGAAGTATTGATTGCTCATGTTCATTTATTCATTCAAAAAATATTAAGCATTTACCCTATACCAGGCACTGCTGGTATACCAAGTGCTGTAGATGAAGAAATATTTATGACACATTTTGCTTTCTCAATGAGTACACACTCTGGTAGGCTAGATTAACACAGAAAAACATGAACTTCAGTACAGTAGGTAAATTATATGGTGGAAGTAAGAGCCAGGTAGTAGCTTGCACAGAAGGGCAGGATTACTCTTCTTGGATGGGACATGAAACATTTTTATGAAAGAAAAATTACTTAGCCATTCTCAAAAGATGATCAGTATTGACCAGTTGAACAAAGGGAAGAGAGTTATTCTAGACATTCTAAATCGAAGGACTAGAGTGCTTGGAATATGAGAGTGGACTGCAAAGAGAAGTCTGGAAAGTGAGTCTGGCTGGGGAAGGCCCAGATCATGGTGGGCTTAGAGGATTTAATCTCCCAGTAGCGAGGAGATCACCACATTTATGGAGAAAACAATACAAAAACTGTAAACTGTGACCCATGCATTCAACAAGTTTACATTCCTGTTGGTGAAATGAAACTCACACATAAGAGACAACCAGAGAGTAACACAGGCAATATAGAATTATAGCATGCACATCCTCTTCCTCCCCCCTGGAAATTGCTTATAAATAGTTCCCATACAAATCTTTGCCAGAGGGCTCTCTGGCCAGGGGAGCATGCTCAGTCTACATGTGGGAGAGTTCAGAAGTGCTGAGTGTTAACTTTTGCCACTTCCCATGCAGTGACCTTTAACTGATAAGGAATGAAAATTGGTCTATAAACATCTTAGTGTTGTCAGTTCTTAGTAGGCCAATTCTGAAACATATTTTATACAATGTCTCAGAAAGTGCCCAGTGAGATTGAGCCCTGGTTTCCTGTAACCCTTTCATTTATACACTTTATCCATTTTCCTTCCTTCCTTCACCCTGAGGATCCGCTTTTTTCAGAACCCCAACCTAAGACAAAGATGAAGTACTAAATTATGTGTTACAGTCTCTATTGGCTCTTGGAACTGCCAGAGGAACCCATTCTGTCCTCCCTGTATCCTCCAAACAGTGTGGCTTACCCTTCTGTCCCCACAACCTTGCTCCATATGTCACTCATTACTTTGCCCCTAGATACCTAACGATCTATCTTCATAGTGTTGATGCTTCCCAGGAAATTCAGTCTGCAAAGCTTCCACTCCCATGCAAAGCTGCTTTTATTCTGGTATCTGCTAGGGAGGTGATTTGCTGCCTTTCAACTTTCAGATAAAGCCATCACATTTTGGGGGCACTGAGATCACTGCCAGTCACTGTAGCTTCCTAAATATTCATAAGTATAAAATAACAGCTGGAGCTTAGTAAACACATTTTTCCAGAGAATGGTCATTTGGAATTCTCTGAGTAATGACAGCCTTAGTACTGGGATCAGCTATAAATGTATTCATCTAAACATCAAGGTCATGGACCCACTGAGACTCAAGAAGAACATTTGAGCCTATTTCTCTGAAGCAAATATTAATGAGCCGGATGTCTATTCTTGAGTCAGCTCACATTACAATTATTATTAACTGCTTGCATCAGTAAACTTGAATTTAGCATGACACCTGTTGCAAAGAGGATCACTTTTCTTTATGCCTGTAACAACAATTTAAATCTCTAGGAGCAGTCAGTCTTTGACATTGAATCTATTCCTATAACAGCATTGACTGGAAAATCTTTTTGACATGATGGGATAGAGAACTAAAACAAACAAAAAAAATTGGAATGTGACACATTTTCAAATGAATAGCCAAAAGCTGGTAAGAATTGTGGAAGTATGTATCAAGATGGAATGTAATAAATTAGTAGGTTATAAAATCAGTATATACATATAAAAGTCAATAATTGGGATGGTGGTTAAGTGGATATATACATTTATTATAAAGTCCATGTTGTTGCATGTAAATTATACCTTCATAATATTGATTAAAATTAATAAACTTTATATATAGAAGCAATAGCAAGTTGGGAAATATAATGGAAGACCCCACTTAAAATAGCAAATAATAAAATAAGTAAAATATAATACCTAGTTGGAAACTTATTTTTTAAAACTCCAAAACCTATATGAGAGAAACTACAACACACTTCTGAGATACACAAAAATATACATGAATGGATAAAAAGGTACCATATTCTGTTTAGGAAAATGTATTATTAGTAAGATGTCAATTCACCTTAATTTCTTAGTTCACATTCTAACTGAATATTGAATAAAATCAAAGAATTATTATTATTTTTGGATGTGATCATCGCATTGCAATTATATTAAAAAGAATTATCTTTTATTGATATGTTTTGAAATATTTATGAATAAAATAATATGGTTGTCTGGGTTTAGCTTCATAAAACAGTGGTGGAAAGAGGGGAGAAGTGCTTGAAGATATAGATGAAATAAGATGACCATGTGTTGATAAATGTTGAACTGGGTGATGGTGTAAGGAGATTTACTATACTACTCTCCTCTCCTTACTTTCCTGTATGTTTCTAAATTTTCATATCAAGTAGTTAGATTAAGTGTAAAATAGCCTGTTTTTAAATAAATCAAATTGTATTTACAGATATTGCTATAATTTTTTATTTTTCCTCCTTATAATGGTTGACAAGACAAATTAAACCTCAAAAATACAATCAGTATTCCCCAAAACCAAAAGGAAAGGAAACAAAAGGAAAAGAAAGGGAAGGAAAGGAAGGAAGGAAGGAGTAAAAAGGGAAGGAAAGGAGGGATAAAGACGAGGAGGGAAGGAGAGAGGGAAGGAAAAACATTTATATGATAAGTCAGGTTGGAATATATTTCAGATATTTTTTTACTCTTATAGATTCACAGTGCACATAAGCCAGTGATCTTAACCAGGTGAATATCCAAACTATCCAGAGAGTGATATTGTTTCTCTTATTCCCTAGATCTGGGTGGGGCCCAGCTATCTGTAATTTCTAAAAGTTCCCCAGGTGATTCTAATGTACTTTTTGAGTGAGAGTCACTGTAAGCATATCAAATGCCTAGAAAATGTCTTCAGTCAAGAAACTTAGCTTGATATTTCCAAAACATGTGACTAAGGAATTCTTTTATTTTATAACACTTATTAAGATCTCCCCAAACCAGGGGTCTGTAGCAGGCAGCAGAACACAAGCTCAAGCTTCCTTGAATGCTATCTAAACAGCAGGAGCTTAAATTAGATTACCTCCAAGGTACTCTTTTAGCTGTAAGATTTGCAAACTGTAGGACAAGATCGCTAGGGGTAAAAATAACTAACTGTACATTTGTTGTTGTTGTTTAGTCACTAAGTCATGTCCGACTCTTTGAGACCCCATGGACTGTAGTCCGCCGTTTCCTCTGTCCATGGAATTCTCCAGGCAAGAATAAATAGAGTGAGTAGCCATTGCCTTCTCCAGAGGATCTTCCCAATCCAGGGATCGAACTCATGTCTCCTGTGTGGGCAGGCGGATTATTTGCCACTGAGCCACCAGGGAAGCCCAACTTGTACCTTTCTATTCAGCCAAATGATTCCCCCAATCAATAACATACTGATAAATTTAAATGTACTTTTAGTCCATATTTTTGAAAGCTTTGTGTCTTCCTAAACTGCTCCCCTATTTCATCCCCCACCTTTCAGCTTAAATACACCATCTGAGTAAGATTAGGAAAGTCTTTCCAATGTCTTTTTCACTTTTTAATGGAAGAAATAGAATTTATGGCACTACCTTGAAAAATAAGCTCTGCCAATAGGATATTTATAGCTTTCAAAAAGAAAAGTTTAAGAAAATAGCTTTTTATTGACCCTCCAATTAAAAAGCAAACATCAGTGGGAGCAGAGCCCTTTGGGAATTAATCGTTGTTGCTAGGGTGACCAACCATTCTGGTTTGCCAGGGACTGAGCGGTTTCCCTGGACACAGGACTTTCAGTGCTAAAACGAGAACAATCTCAGACAACTCAGAACAGTTGCTGCCAACTGCTGCTTGAAAAGGATGGAGAAGGTGTGCACTTTTCCCCGTGGTTCGTTATGCAATTGCTTTTGTCTTCCGGAATTTTTCTACTCCTACCATCAGAGTGGATTACTATGGTTCAGTGTCAGTCGTTCCATTATTACCTTTTCTTGCTGTGGGAGTTAAAAGGCTGCGTGGTTTTCAATTTTACTTCTATCTTCTCTGAGTTTTAATCTGTCATCCCATGGCAACAAGAGGCAGAGAGAGCTGGAGAAATCATGCTTGGCTGATGTCCATTTACATGACAACTGTGCTACGTGTGGGTGGGGAGACAGGGGCCGGGAGAGGCACACTCTAAAAAACATGATGTTGACTGAGAGGCGCCCAACATAACTTTACTCATCATTGTGCAATAAGCCAGCTGGTACCCGATTTGCATTGTCCCTTACTGGTTGGCTGATTGATTGATTGAAATAAGCACAAAACCAAAAGTTTATTTTAGATGCAATAAAAAAAAATCCTTACCCAATCCTCACTCCTAATTTGTTTTTTGTTTACTTGGTTCTAAGGGCACCCAGTAGTGATCACACTGGAAAGTTAATGCTTTTCTAGCGGTTTATGGCCACCATCCTAGCTAAGTTTATTGGATTGTAAAATCACCAGAGATGATAGATTATTGGTTAGAATTTTTATTGGTAAGTCACTGAGCCAGAAGTAGCAAGTGTTACACAGAATAACAAGTATGCCTCTGCTTTAAAGGTAGCAATTTTTTGTTGTTGCTGTTTTGGTTTAATTCGGGCTGGGTTTGGGTTTTTTTTTTTAATGTGCTGTGTGCTCAGTCGTGTCCAAGGCTTTGTGACCCTGTGAACTGTAACCCTCCAGGCTCCTCTGTCCATGGGATTCTGCAGGCAAGAATACTGGAGTGGATTGCCATTTCCTTCTCCAGGGGATCTTCCTGACCTAAGGATTGAACTCAGGTCTCCTGTGTCTCCTGCATTACAGGCAGATTCTTTACCACTGAGCCATCGGGGAAGCCCCCAAATGCCACATTTATTATCTCCCAGTTTATGTGAGTCAGGAATTCAGGCACAACTTAACTGAGTCTGGCTTAGGATCTCACATAGGCTGCAGTCAAGATGTGGAAGGATTCACTTCCAAGCTCACCCACGTGATTGTTGGTAGGATTCAGTTTCTGGCAAGTGTTTGGACTGAGGGCCTCAATTGTTTGCTGGCTCTTGACTGGAAGCCACCAGGAATCCCTTGTCACATCGATCTCACCAACATGGCAGCCTGCTTCATCAAAACAAGCAAGAGAGTATGCTGACAAAAAGGAATTCAAAATCTTGGAAATACCATGGAAGCATCATCTCATCACCATATTCTGTTTGTTAGAGGTGAATCACTAGGTTCAGTCCACACTCTAGGAGAGCAGATGGGTATGAATGCTAAGAAACAGTGATTGTGGAGTTGGGGAGGGGGAGCATCTTAGAGTAGATGCTTCCATTTAGCATAGCAAAGCAAAACTGGTTGACTGAAATGACTCCGAAGCCTTGGTTGGATTCCTGGCATTGCAACATAGTAGATATATGATCTTGAAAAAGTTACTTAAACTCTCTAAGCTTCAGTTTCCCCATCTGTTAATTCAGAATAATGACAGTACTTAGCTCTCAGGGTGGCTTTGAGGGTTAAATTTGAATGAAATTACCTAGGTATACCTGTGGCTGATTCATGTTGATGTTTGGCAGAAACCAACAGTACTGTAGAGCAATTATCCTTCAATTAAAAATAAATTTAATTATAAATGCACTTACTTATATACATGTTTAGCATGGTGCCTGGCATGAGGTAGGTACTCTGAAATGTTCCTTGTCTTAGCTAGGGTTTCCTAGCAGCACCCTGAAAGGCAGGCCAATGGGTTAGGGATCAGGGGAGGAGAGGCAGGCAAGCCAGGGTGATACCTTAACCAAAATCCTGTAAAGGTTAACTTCAGCATGATCCTGCAGAGGAACTCTCGGTGTAAGTTAGCCTTCCAAGTGGTATCATCTTGAGGTCAGGCAGCTGTGCTTTCATACGCTTGTGCTTGATATCCGCTGGTCAACACCCAACCACTGCGGGGTAGAGTGGTAGCCCTCTGGCCTGGTGGACAAAGCAACTCTGGTAGCCTGAGGGCAGCTCGCTAAAGAAAAGCCCAAAGACAGGTGCTGGCCTGGCAGTTCCAGGAATGCTGCCATTGGTGGATGGAGGCCACAGAGTAGACAAGTGGCAAAAGGAATCTGGGTGGAGCACAGTATCATCCAACCTATCATCCAGTTGAAAAATGGAGCTTCCAGTTTGAGCAGGGGGATAAAGCAAGTTCACAGAAAACTGTAATTAGATGCCTAATGTTGCTGTAATTGAAGTTTCAGATGGGGTCTTGGCAGAATTTTCAACCAGATTTTTACAAGAGAGGGTAGAAGGCATCCATCCAAAATGATATTGAAGATGGGTCAAAATTTTAACAAGCAGAGATGAGGGAGGTCGTATGAAAAAAGGCATGGAGATAGGGAATATGGGGACAGATTTAAGGAGCAAGTAATTCCATTGTCTTGTAGCGTATAGTAGAAATAAAGGGGGGGGGGAGCCAAGCATAGAATGGGTTGGGGATAGATCACAAAGAAGCTTGAATATGGGGATAATAAATTTGTACTTAGAAGGAAGTGAAGAGCCATTAAAGATTTTCGAACAAGTAAGCTATCATCACTCTGCTTTAGGAAATTAATTTGACTTTACTGAATGTCATGGATTGTAACAAAAAAGGCAGGGTAGAGGGAGAGAAATTAGAAGCTTGTTACAAAAGCAACATGATTGTAAGGACTGGGAGTAGAGTAGTGAGAATGGAATAGGGCAGGTGCAGATGTCTCAAAGTCAGAAAGCTTCCAGATTTAGCAATGGACAAAATGAGGAACAAAGGCTTCCAACCTTTGGGAAAGGCGATAATTTGTGGGAGAATGTATGAATTTAACTTGGGACCTGTTGAGTTTGAGACGCTGTTGGGTTATGCAGGGAGTGATGTCCTTCAGGAAGCTGTGAACATAGGAATAGAACTTGAGGAAATCACTGAAGTAAGAAATACAGGTTCGGCAGATGAAAGCATGGACATTGATGAACTCAGGGTTCAAAAGTGGGATAGAACTAATGACCAGTGGCAGTCTTGGAAAGCATTTAGGAACAAGAGGATAAAGAAAATCAGTGCAGAATACAGAGAAGGAGCAGTCAAAGTAGAACAAAGAGATTTCGGTGTCATAAAAGTCAGGAGAAGAGAGAGGCTCAAAGAGAAGAACATGGAAAAAATGGAGAGAGGGGGAGAGGAATAGGGAGGAGACAGCAGTGGGGTTGACAATTAGCAGTTCATCTGTGACATTAGTGAGTGGTCTCAGTGGGGCAGCAAAAATGGAGTCTACATGTCAAAGGGATAAGCAATGAGCAGGTTATGAGAGTTATTTCAAGAAGTTTGATTGCTGTGAGTTTGGTAGCTTGTGGGAGGTAGGGTATAATTCATTTTCATGCAAGATAAACCTAAAAATGTAAGCAAGGGGAAAGGACAATAAAACAGGAGCAATTAAAATATAGATCGATGGAGTCAGATCCAAAGTATCACCAGAAGAGACTGAGGTCAAGAGAATATATGTATTTGGATAAATAACTCATTACAGCTCCCTGTGGTTGATGTGGTTATCATCTCACCCCCTACCCCACCCCACGCAATCTCATTCCCTTTAAACTTTGAATCTTTCAAATTGTTACTCAAATCGTGTCTCTAGTAAAGTGTCTAATTTCAGATGAAGCTTGCCATTTGAGAGGGTAATTTGCAAAAGATGACTATATCAGGGTGAGGAAGAGTGGATGCATGACTCGCAGTGAAAGCTCACAAATCCACCCACCACACTCATCATTATGGAGGAGAGCAATTACCCTAGAACAAAATGCAATTTCCACAACTCATTTTTGGTTTCTGTGTTAACTAAAGGTTACATCAGCACACAGATAAAATAGCCTTCAGTTGAACTTCATGTACCCAGTGACTGAAGATAAGGATCTGGGGACAAGTCAAAGGCTCTAAATAGAACCAAAACTGAAAGACTCTCAAAACCAATCACTATATGACTTTCATCTTCAAGACATTTTTGTTGTTGTTGTTTGCATTTCTTTTCTCAGACCCTAGGAGAAGGGATTTGGGGTTCTAAAGTCATCCTGAGAATGAAGAAAGTAAAGCTATCTCTCTGACATTCGTACAGTTTTTCCAGTATCATCCTGAATTACAAACATGAAATTAAGCTTCTGAGATGAATGTGCAGACAGGGACAGCAGCAGCTGTGTTCCTCTCTTCAGGGCTTAGTAGTAGTGGTGGTGTTAAGTGACCTCTGAAAACCATGCAGCGCCGTGCTGAACTCTGTAGTCACTTTCCTGCTGCTAAATTTCTATGTGCCATGGTTAAAAACTTGGAATTAATTTAGCCATGTCGTATGTGTATGAGACAGTTTCTTTTCACCAATCTGAAGCCCATAAGGAAAAAAATAAAACCTCAGAATGAAACAATGCAACAAGAAAAAAACTCACATATACAAATCAAGAAAACATTGCTGGAATTAAAAAAAACCTTTGAATATACATATGGGAATGGCCTGACATATCCTAGGAAATTTTGATACTGAGTGAGCATGTTAGTTATTAATCTCTCATCTCCAAACATACCCTTCTTTTATATTCTGCTTGGTGATTCTGGGCCAAACTACATTTTTCATTTGCAAGCTGGTTTCTTGTACAGTTCAGTTCAGTTCAGTCACTCATTTGTATCAGACTCTGCAATCACATGGGCTGCAGCACACCAGGCTTCCCTGTCCATCACCAACTCCCGGAGCTTTCCTGGTTTCTTGTTAGGCTCTACCAATATTGGAAGGCAGAGAGAGGGAACATCCTTCCTTCTCTTTGTATGATACTCCCCATAAGCACAGAACCAGCAAAGGTGCTCTATCAGTTTCTGTCTCCAGCTTCTTTTGGTATTTCCATGACTGACTGGTCCTGCCCCTTTGAGATAGCAGCAGCAGCCAGAAATGCACACTCTTCAGAGGTCTGAGGTTCAATTCTGCAGGGTCTCTTCAAGCTCCGGAGGTAGCAACACCAGCCAGGTAGCACCCCATCCTCAGGAACTGAAGTCCCTTTCTCTAAATTTCTAGGTTCTGATCACCTCTTCCCTTTATTTTTTCTAGTCTTAGAAGTGACAGTTCTTTGCCACAGGTATTACTCTGGGTTCCCCCAGTGTTCTCCTTTTGTTCTTTCAGCCCTCTTACAGCCATGTGAAGCTTCCTATATTAAATCTCCTCTGTTGAAATACCTAGCAGGATGTCTGTTTTAGTGATAGGACCCTGGCTGAAGGAGCAAGAAGGAAACATATTCTAGTAAAGTTCCTAGACTTCAGAAACAAAGTGTCCTGTGGGCAGTAAAACAAAGACAAAACTACCTACAAGGAAAAAAACAAGGTTGGCTTCTGACTTCTGCACAATAATATTCAACCCTAGAAGATAGTAAATACACCAAAGCTTATAAATTTCTAAGGGGGAAAAAAAGAGTCCTAAAATATTATAACCATCTAAAATGTTGTTCAAGTATAGAGCCAACAGAAAAATGTTTTCAGACACACAATTCAGGAAATATATTACTTTGAAATATTCTTGATGAAACTAAAATAAAACATTTTCTCAAAAGATGGAAACATTTGGCAATAGGCAATAGGCATTGGCAATAGGAACTGGCAATGGGCAATAGGAACTGGCAATAGGCATTAACTTCTCTTAAATACATGCCTAACACTCAAGTAAGATGATAGACTGAAAATATTATAAAATATGACAATAAGCCAAAAAATTATTAACAAAACTCAAGAAGTAGAGAAGATATTTTTCTAAAATTCAGGAAACCTGCTAAACTTTTAACTCTCATAAATTGCAAATTTTGTCAGATTTTCTACATAAACACATTGTCTGCTCTGACAGATTTTCCTTTTTTTTTTTTTTTTCAGATTTTCCTTTTTTTATTATCATACATTAATTTTTTCTTGTTATATTGTACTAGCTAGGATGTCCAGTACAATTGAATAGAAATGGTGACAGAAGGACCCTTTGTCTCCCCCTCCCCTTCACCTTTCAGATCTTAATGGAAATCCTTTCGTTTTATCACCATTAAGTGCAAAAATTCCTATCAGTAGTGATAGATGTCTTTTATCAGGTAAGAGAAGATCCCTCTCTTTCTAACTTGCTGATGTTATGATCATGAGTATGTATTGACTTTGTTATCAGATTGATTTTATGTATCCATATGATTTTTCACCTTTAAATTGCCAATGCGGTAAACTACATTGATCAATTTTCTAACATTAAATTAATCCTGTGTTTGCAGGGTCAACTAAACATGACAGTCTTTTTAAATATTGCTAAATTCAGTTTGTTGATATGTGATTGTGGTTCCTATATCTATATTCTTCATTGAGAACAGACTGTACCTTTCCTTTCTTATACTATTTTTGATTTGTGTTTGAAGTCAAGGTCGTGCTAGCCTCATCAATGAATTGAGGAGCATTCCCTCTTTCTCTGCTTATCTTATGGTCTACCATATAATAAGCTTTTATAAGTGTTCCCTATGTGCTTGAAAAAATATGTGCTTTTTCTAGTTTGGGCGTGTAGTATTTGATAAAAGTCCACTGGACCAAGCTTACTGATTATCATATTCAAATCTTCCATATCTTTACTGACTTTTCTGCTTAATTTATTAATTCCTGAGAAAGATGTGTTAACATTTCTTCACTGATGTAGTAGATTTCTTTATTTCACCTTGTTTCATATGTTTACATGTATTGTTGCTGTTCAGTTGGTAAGTCATATCCGATTCTTTGCAACTCCATGGACTATAGCACGCCAGGCTCCTCTGTCCTCCACTGTCTCCCAGAGTTTGCTCAAATTCATGTCCATTGAGTCGCTGATGCTATCTAACCATTTCATCCTCTGTCGTCCCCTTCTCCTCCTGCCTTCAATCTTTCCCAGCATCAGGGTCTTTTCCAATGGGTTGGTTCTTCCTATGAGGCGGCCAAAGTGTTGGAGCTTCAGCAACAGACCTTCTCTTGAATATTCAGGGTTGATTTCCTTTAGGATTGACTGGTTTGATCTCCTTGCAGTCCAAGAGACTCTCAAGAGTCTTCTCCAGCACTGCTGTTCAAAAGCATTGATTCTTCAGCACTCAGCCTTCTTTGTGGTTCAACTCTCACATCTGTACATGACTATTGGAAAAAACCATAGCTTTGATTATATGGACCTTTGTTGGCAAAGTGATGTTTCTGCTTTTTTTAAATTTATTTATTTTTAATTGAAGGGTAATTGCTTTACAATATTGCTTGGGTTTCTGCCCTGTATCAACATGTCTCTCTGTCTAGGTTTGTCATAGCTTTCTTTCCAAGGAGAAAGTGTCTTTTAATTTCATGGCTGCAGTCACTGTCCTTGGTGATTTTGGAACTGGCACATATAAATTTAGAAGTTTTATATTATCTTGATGATACCCTCCTCCTGAACAATATAAGAACCCTAATATTATCTGTGATTGCCACTCTCTATACTTACATGTTTGCCCAATATCTTAGTTATATCTTATTTTTCATTTAAGATATTAGACTTTATATTCACTTGCTTTATTGTTTTATATACTCAATTTGGATTTTATCCTCTATCTTCCTTCTTGCATCTCAGATCTTACATCTGAGATTATTTTCTCCTGCTTGAATGATAATCCTTTAGAATTTACCTTACTAAGGATCTATTGATAAAGATCTTTTAATTTTCATTTCCCTGAAAAAGTTTTTTATTTCATTTGCATTCTTCAAATGTAGTTTCTGAGGATACAGAATTCTAAACCAATAGTCGTTGAATCTCAGAATATTAAAGATACTATTCCACTGCCTTCTGGCTTCAATTGTGGCTATTGATTAAATAATCATTCCTTATAAGTGATTGTTAGTCTTTTATCTCTGGCTAATTTTGATATTTTTTCTCTTTGTTAATTCAAAATTTCACTGGGATCTATGAAGGTGTGGATTTCTTTTTAGTTATCCTGTTTGGGATTCATTAAGACTTCATAATGAGATTTGGTGTCTGTCAACTATTCTGGAAAATTCTCATTCATGATCTCTTGAAATAGTTTCTTTCCTCCATGTCATTTAATCTTTCATAGTTTTTATCTCCTGTCTCTGGGCTACATTCTAGGGAGTTCCTGTTGCTGCTACAACATATTCTTCTGATGGCTAAGCGTGTTTCTTCTCACTGTGCAGTGGTACAGTAGGATTGGGACTCCCAGTTGCATCTTCTCTCTCTTCATGTGGGATTCATCTTCTGTCCCTCTTAGGGAATGTGAACTTAATTGGGGTTTGTTTCTGGAACCCTGTCTGTTTAGTAGTCCCTCACTCTGTCATCTCTTTTCAATTTTTGTTTCTCTCCTCCAATAGTAAAGGAACAGTCCGGGAAGCCTCTGGCTAAGGAGACATCAAATGAGAAAGTTAAAGTCCAATCTCCTTTACACTAGTAAAGGCATCCATGACTTTATGAGTAATTCTCTTGAAACCTCCATCTTGGCTTTGAAAAAGGGGAGCATCCTCCTTCAACCCAGTCAGAGAAAGGATGTTTGATAATGGTGACAGGTTAAAACTGCTCACGTTACAAGGTCCACGGGCTTTCTGTTAGTTCTTCCTTTAAAACTAGGATGGAGAAGGGTGGGTGCTAAGGACTTCTCTATAGCTGAGACAGTAAAGACTCTGCCTACAATGCAAGAGACCCATGTTCGATCCCTAAGTCCGGAAGATTCTCTGGAGAAGGGAATGGCAATGCACTCCAGCACTCTTGCCTGGAGAATCCCATGGACAGAGTAACCTAGCAGGCTACAGTCCATAGGGTTGCAAAGAGTCGGACATGACTGAGTGACTAACACTACTACTAGGGTGGGTGGTGGTACTGTCTCTTTTTTTCTCTCTCCAGTTCCAGGGGGTGGCTAGCCCCAACTCTAAATGGCTTGATGAAATTAGATTTAGAGTAATTAGTCTTTTGTTATCAGTGTTGGACCTTAACTGTAACTCCAGGACAACAGGAAAACGCACTCAATATCTGGTTACATGTCAAAGCATTATTTTTGAGAAAGGCTGATTAATCATTAGGTTACTCAACTGTTACTGTCAGTTGTTTTCCCAACTAAACCTCTTAACTGACTGTGTTTAACTCAAATCTAACTAAATGAATATATGTTTAGAAGAATTGTAGTATATTTCTGCACTCTTAATTCTGGTATAGTAATTTACCTTGTAATTTCTAAAATTACTTCTACTCTAAAGAATAGTTTGTCAAATGTTTTAGAATACATGAAGTTTACACACTCCAATACACCCTAGCCTCATCTTGGGTATTCCCCCCAAATAATAGCAAACAAACCAAAACATCAACTTCTGGTTAGCTTTCCAAATTAAAGTATGTACAAGCACACTCTATTGATTGTCTGGGATGAACACACACACTGGCATCATCCATTAACAACTCTAATTAGGGCAGCCATCAATTAAAGTAAAGCAGGCCTTGGGCTGAGAATAAACATGACAGAAAACAATCATGATCTGCTAATTGTCTAGTCAGTAATGGACATTAGTAAGCTGAAGGACATTATGAATCTCATAAAAACAGTGAAATTTTAATATAAAGGGACATATGCTTATTATAAAACAAGTTACATAAAACAGAAAAGATAATAACAATCTCCACAAATCCCCTGATTTAGAGATAAATGCTATTAATATTTTGGTAAACAACCTTCAAGACATATACATATCATCCTTTTGAAAGAATCACATTGTCACTGTTAGGGGTATCTGTAACACATATTTTCATTTCAGATGCTTATCAATATTCTCCATAACCTCTTGACATTCTTTCATTTTATAGAATTAAAATGATTAGCCAGTGTCCATTTACAGGCAGTTGCCTGAACAGTGGTAACAGAGGCAATAGCTAGAAACCTGGAATATGAAGAAGCTATGGAAAATATTGAGAAGCATTCAAAAATTCAAGAGATGCCCATAATTTTACAGGAATTCCCCAACTTTGATAAGGAGGACTATGTTTAAAGGCATGACATTAACAAGTTAGCTTTCCCCTGTGGCTCCCATGCTTGTATTAAATCAATGGTAATTTTTGTTTGTTTGTTTTCTTCTGTGCGGATCTTCTTCATAATTGTCTTTCTGGTGTCTCCTTTAATTGCCTAAGCAGGACTGCCACCTAGCTTCAGTTGCTAAGCTTTCAGAATGTCAGAGCTGCCATCAAATAATGAGTGGCCAACTTGAAGGTCCCATCAAATGCCTTTATCACTCAACACTTCAAGTGCCTTTATCCTAGGACAAAGGAGCTCTTCATTTGGACTATTATAGTTCAAGCTTTGTTATATTATCACTACAGGCATTGAAGTTTTCAGAGGAAAAAGTAGAATGATTTATCCTTGTGTGAACAGAGGATAACAAGAATGAGCAGGACCTTTGGCCACCCAGTGGATGGAGCAAAAGGGAAAATGCCATGGTCCTTGGTTAAGGGTGACGGGCAGGAACACCCTTCTTCCCCAAGGAGATATTGTTATGTATGTTACTCAGAATATCAGGTGCCTTATAATAGAAATAATTACTTGATTACTGTCAGAATCAACGGTTCTCAACCCTGACTGCACATTAGAAGTACCCTAGAGGCTTTGACACAGTATCGATGACAAGGCCCACCTCCAGGGACTCTGATTTAATTGTTCTAAAATGTTTCTCAGGAACCAGTGTTTTTCAGCTTTTCAGTGATTCTAATGAACCCACAGAGTTGCAAATCATTGGTCGAAATGAATAGAAGAGAGTGGAAGTTTCATTATACCTACAGTTTACATTGTGAAAGATGTCAGTTTGAGCATCTCTGGGAGAAGGAGAAATAGAAAAAAAGGGAGAGAATTTTCTCATTTTGGTCATTTATGCTTTACTGCTGTTTTCTTATAGCTAGGATAGCCATATAATTTATCATCCAAATCAGGACATTTGTGAAAGTGAAAAAAGGGAGCTATTAACATTTATGCCAGGACAACAGTTGTTAACTATAACTGTCTAGGCAAACTGGGACCAATTGCCACTCATAGCTGTGGCCTGCCTCTCCTCTTGGTCTCAGTAATGGCCCAAAGTTAAGCTATACTGTTGTTGATGTTTTAATATTTACCCATTAGAAGACTTGTAAGTCACTTTTTCAAAAGTGCTTTTATCCTGTGAAATTTTGGCAGTTGGTTTTGGAAAGTCATTTTGGGAGTGTTTAAAACAATCTACTTTCCCAAGGTTCTTATATCACTTCTTTATCACCATTTTCTTGCAAGACAGACAGGAAAGGAAACCCACATACACTGCATTTTTCTCCCCTACTGTGGATACGTTTTAGGACCTCTGTCAAAGTTTAATGGGAGAGTAGTTAGAAATGACTTGTTCAAATTAAGTTGTCTGTTGGTGTGTGGATTTTGCACACACATACTGGGTCCATTTCCCATTAACAAGGATGATTAAATGTTAACTGAACTTAACACGTTTGTGAATGCATAGCCTTAATTAACTGCCTTTGTTGATTAAGTTTGTCCTTCTGGCCAGATGAAATATCTTTGAAAGCTATATAAAGAAGTAAAAGTGTCATATAAGTGGAAGACATCATTATATCACCGAAAGTTTGCATTTTACAATAGAGGGAGTCCTTGTTTTCTTGGGATGATTTGATTCCATAGGTTTTCATTTTTTTTTTTTTTTAACTTCAGAACA